>NC_046332.1:72461919-72765669 GCF_000738735.6 Corvus cornix cornix
GGTGCACGTGGCCTGGGCCGCACGGTCCCTGCACCAGGCTTCCCTTCGCCAGGACACAGCTGACATTTCTCAACAGTCTCGGTAACTAAATAATATTCACGAAAATATTCTTCCATCGGCATATATTTTGACTCCAGTATTAACTGTGTCCAAACGGTTTTCCAAAAGCCCTTGGTAAGAATGAAATCCCAAGAAACATAGAAAAAGTTCTTAAACAACCATGCCAGGAAGTGTTTCAGTTCTTTTTGAGCTTGAATCAAGCTAAAATTTACAAATCGTTGTTCAAGAATCATTTTAAGTTTAAGATAAATGTCCATATGCGGCTCTGAGAGCCAAGAGTCTTCCCACCGTTCCTCCATAGTTTAGATATGGAATAGCAAAGCAAAACCAAGAAGAGCAATCCAAAGTTTCCAGGGTTTACTCACACAAATCAGTCGCTTAGGGATCGGGAATCGTTCTGCCCGCATTCTCTACCATTTCTGTAGGAAATCGGATTAATAAAAAGGACTCCAAGCTTCTGATTTAACTGTGATTGCAGCAACCTGTCATTTCCAAAGAATGAATTTGCCACATTTGTTAGGAAATAAATAAGAAACAAAAAGATCAGGAACAGCTCAGAGGAAGAAAACTCTTGAAGTCTCTTTACAGAAAGAGTGACTAATCTTGGTTCCAGACAGTTTACATTTTTTCGCTGAGATATTTTGGACCTTGGTGGAAGAGATGTTGTTCATGGAAGTAGCTCCTTTTATTGCCTTCTCACAATGAAAGTCATTGTCCATAAGTATACTTATAACTTTATACAGGCAAAAATTTAACACTTTGTACATGGACATACAATTTATTGTCAGTTGAGCTAAAATTTGAAAAACCTAATGTAACTAAACCAGCTGTCTTGAGTCCAGTTACAATGATATAACTTACTAATATAGCTTTATACAGAAAATTAATATTCTGAAACAAAATGTCAGTCTGGAATAGGTAAAACTAATATTTACCCTTCTGTAGTGGGTTGAGTTCAAAACCGGGCAGAAACACCAATTAAATGTAGTGGTTTTGGTTCAAAATATTCATTACTTATTTATTTTCCTTCTGTGAGATAAGAATTAGGAGAAAAGCAAAGCAGGCACAAACCTTAAACAGTTGCAGTACAATGAAAGAGCTTTATTACTAATAGAATTAAAAGTAAAGAGAACATAACAAAACAAAATTAAAGCAAATCCGCCCCCCCCCCAGCACTTCTCTCCTTTTACCCAGCTCACACAAGGATGACAGAACATGGGATGTTAGTCAGTGTTCCAGTTCTTGAAACAGTCTCTCTCTTATGCTCAAGGAAAAAAAAAGGTTTTCCTTCAGTTGCACGTGGTTCCCAAACTGCCACTAACAGCAGACCCGCCCGGAAACAAACAATCTGCTGTGTGTAGAACATCTCTCCCATGAAAAAAAAAATCTCACAGTTCCTTCACACTGCCAAACATGGGCCATCACATGGGGTTATTCGTCTTTTTAAGGATAAGTTATTTTGGCCTGCACACAAAGGCTTTTCTTTGCCACAAGTCTCTAACAGCCTCTTACTACTTCTATATAGCCTGGCATAGGCACTCTTCACAATCTTCACAGGCCACACAACGATTCTCCATCCCCCCATGTTCTTCAAATGGATTAGAGACAAACAGTCTGTGGTATTACAGTTTCTTACCACGGCATGCAAGAAGGTTTTTTTAAGCTGCGCGCCAGAATCGCGGCACTGCCCTCTTTTCTCCCGTCGCCATGCTCAGCTTCGTCCCACATGACTCACTTCTCTCTGACTCTGAAGCCGCCATGTAGAAGAGTGTTCTTGTTCAGGCTTTACGGTGGGGAAAGCCTCGCTCCCTTTGTGCTGCTGGCTGCATGGTGTCCTCTTCAGTTCAGCACGAAGTGTGCTGGCTGCAGACAGGAGGCTCTGCCGGCTCCCGTTGACTCCGCCGGCTCCGCATGGAGAGGAGAGGGACCCGCCTGTCCCCAGAAGCCGCGCTGGATGGGTTTAGCTGTGGCAGTCCATGGCTGGTTTTAACTGCCTGCAGCTCTGGGACAGTCCCCCCGCAGCAACCCAGGGTCCGTGCCACAGCGTTGGGAAAGGGGGAAAGGGGCAGTGGCCCCGGCCCGGCGGGGCTGGGAGGCTCAGAGCCCCCCCACCTTCTAGCAGGCGAGCTCCGACAAAAGGGGAAGTCCCACCTTTCTGTGCGGTTTAAATATGTAAATTGTGAGAAGCGTGATTGGTCTTAAAGACTGTCCATCAACTCAGGGTCAACCCAATACACCTTCTCTTTGGTGCTGCACTCATAATATTTCCATATGAGTTCCTAACATGATGGCAGTTCTGTTCCTCAGTAAAGGGGTGGTCTGTTGTCCAAAACATTGATAATGTTTCGAGTTCTTCCCTGCAGGACTTGAGTATTTGTGGTGGTGGTTCATTTTTCATTGTCTTTGGGTGTGTTTGAGGCTATCTTTCTACTTATTACTACAGTCTAATTCCCTTTCATTTGTTTCCAATTACCCATTAAAAATTCCACAACTGTTTCTTCCAATATCAGTGGACATGAGGTCCACTATATTTTAGACAATTTGTAAGCATTTGGTACTTCAATTTTGTTTCCTGTTTTAGAAGTGTATTGGGTCTGACCAAGGTAGAGCTCACAGCCCTTACAGTGCTGTGCTTTGCATTGGTAGCTGGAAGGTTGTTGATAACAGACCAGTGTTTCAGCTACTGCTGAGCAGCGCTGTCCCTCTGACATTCCTTCCCCCACCAAAGGGGATGGGAGTGGGCAAGATCCTGGGAGGGGACACAACCAGGCCAGCTGACCAAAATTAGACAAAGGGGTATTCCATACCTTATGACATCAGCTCAGATATATAAGCTAGGGGAGAGAGGAGGAAGGCGGGGCATTCATGAGTTTTCAGTGTTTGCCTGCGAGAGGAACTGTTATGCGTGCTGAAGCCCTGCTTCCTGGGAAGTGTCCGAACATCACTGCTGACGGAAAGTAGAGACTGGCTTTTTTTTCTCTTTAGTTCACGTGCACACAGATCTCTGCTTATTCTTTTCTTTTACTGTAATAAAACTGCCTTATTTCACCCTTCTGGTTGTGCTCCATCTTTTTCTCTCTCCTGTCCCAGTGGGAAAGGGAGTGATAGAGCGACTTAGTGGGCATCTGGCACCCAGCCAGGGTCAGCCCGCTACAGTCATTTTGGCACCTGAATGTGGGGCAAGATAAAGGCAGATATATATATATATATATATATATATATATGTATTGCATGCCCTGTTTATTATTAATAGTAGTTCTTAAGTAGTCAGCTCCTGTGTGGCACACGGACTTCAGCAGCCACAATGCTGATCTTTATTTTGCTAAGTTTGGGAACATGTTGAAACAAACAATGACTATGAATGAACATAACTCCTTCTCTCTCTCTGCCTGGGGTGAATTTGAATATGGATGATTTTTTACTGGAGACTCCCATGGTCATTGCCAATCTTTATATAAGCTGCCTGATATTATTAATAGTATTAACCAATACCATTGATATACTATGGAATTCATGGAATTTTTCATCCTCCTAGTACAAGAGGAAACAACCTTTGGGTGAGGTGCTGTTAAAATCTGCCCTGCAGCACCCACTTCCTGGATGGAAAGATGTGTGGAGGGATTGGGGCAAGTTCCTAGGGTGGTTATCCATTGCCTGGGGCTTTACTCCTGAACAGGTAAACAACACTAACAAACTGGCCCGTTGACTGATAGAAGAGTGTCTTGTCTACTCCCAGGAATGTGAGCAGCTTCTTGCCCTGTACTGGGGCCTGGCCTGGGCCTACCAAGCCTCTGTTCGATACTCTCAGAGGACTGTAGTCGAGGCAGGAACCCAAACTGTGTTTGAGGACACTATGGCTGAGACAGGGACACAAACCACAGCAACTACAGTAATTACCCCCATAGTGAAAACAAAAAAAATGGACAAGACAAGTTCCAGGCCCATACCACTATTAGTAAGGGAGGAAGAAGAAGAGGAAGAAGAAGAAGAAGAGGAAGTAATAGTAGGAAAGGAGGAGTTAGATCAAGAGGCAAGCCCTTCAACAAAGAAATAGAAGGAAGTGATGCAAGTCAAACAGGAAACCGAAGTTACTCAGTCCCCGACCTCATCAGAACTTTGAGACTTGCAAAAAGATTACAGCCGCCAGCCAGGTGAGCGGATTTCTGCATGGCTGCTGTGATGCCAGGTGCCCAATGTGGGGTTAACCCACTACAAGAAGATAGAACGAAATATTTCAGAAGTGACATCTGTTTTATGTATTTCTTCCCCTGCCATTATTCCCATCCTGCTGGTCTAATATCCATCTGGACATGATTTTAATTTCATGATTAAAAAAAAAAAAACCAAACTAATAGGTTACATAAAATATAACACAAATTATACTCTATGAATTGCAGCTCAAATATGCAGTCCTTCCTCTTGAAATAAAATTCAGAGGTAACGCTTATGATGTACTTCAAAACATATATGGTGTAGTTCAGAATGAATTATTTAGAACCTTACAAGTTTAACATACAAAGAAAAACATCACATCACTTTCTGCTGACAAAGATATAAATCACTCTGGTTTTAAAATGTTCCTCTCTATGCTCATGCCTCCCATGTACATGAATGAGCAAGGACCAAAACAGAACCATAATCTTTTGTAGAAGAGAAACTTTTAGCTTTATAGTCTATTAATGATATCTAATGACTCAATAAAAGTTTATCTTAGCTGTTGGCAGCTATAATTTCTAAATCATATCTAATCATGCAGTAAAATAATGCAGCAAATATTTTCATAGAAAGAAGAGACATAATCAACTTTTTTGGGAACAACTACACATTTTCTTATGTGGTAAAGAAAAACTAATGTAATATCAGATTGTCTGGAGGAAATCTTTAAATAACTGGACAAGCTTTAAAATATATTTATATTTTGATAGAATACTTTATGATATAAGGACTTCTAGAATTAAATATTCATACCTGACTAAAATAGAAACTAAAGGACATATAATGGGGTAGAATAATCATAAACAGTTCAAAAGTGCAAAAGTATACAGAAAACATTTTGCATCGGACAAATTATTTTGATAACAATTGTCAGAAATTATGTTACCAAAGTTATAAGAGGAATATATAAAAGTTATCTCAGCAAGAGATAGGTCAAGGAAAGAAAAAGATAAGCTCTCTGATAATTTGTTTGTTTTTATGATGGTATAGAACAGGGCTGGCTTCACAGGTTTTTCTTGCATCATGATCTGGGTTATGGACTTTTATTTCAATGGAAAACATATAAGACCTGTTTTTATTTCTTGTTGTCGTTGCTTTAGTGTTGCATTTGAGCTCTAAAACCTTGAGTATGTGACAGTTTTTTTACAAACCTGTGGAGAAAAATCAATCTCTCATGTAATAGTTGTCTTTTTAGGAGACTGTTAACAGAGACATATCTATGAAGATTTGTTATTATTACAATATTACATTGTTTAATATATTCCCTAAGTACTCCATACTACATGGTAGCATGTAATTTGGATTTCCCAAATCCACTGAAAAGAAAATAAAATTAAAAACTTCAGCAGATTTGGCTATTTGAGGAGAGGAACAAGATTCCTTTTAAGAGAATAAACTTTTATCTTTCTTTGTGAGCCTTTTTTTTTTTTTTTTTTTTTTTTTTTTTTTTTTTATTTTCCAGCAAGCTGCACATCTGGAAGAAACCAAAAACACACTAATTATATTCCCACCGTATGCCATTAATGACCAATGTTTTATATTCCACTGAAGTTTGTGTGGAAACATTAGCGCAAACTAGAGAGAACAATTAACAATCACATGTCCATGCCTTGCTTCTTTTGACAGGTTTTCTTACAGACCTAACCAAATGTTTTTACGGACTTAGCAATGTTTTACAGAATGGACAATCATTTTCTATTATTTTGTGATCTCTATAGCTAAAAGGTTAATGAATGGAATTGTGAAATTAAGTTGTTATAACTCAGAGACACGATTTCATAGTTCACTATTAATTTGTCATTGACATAAGTGACAGCACTACATGGATCTCCAAAATTTGTCATTTTCCTTCTCTTACTCCTTAGGATCAGTGTTTGGACTGAAATCTCTCTGATGCTCTTCAAACCAATACTGATGGAGTACAGTACGGTAGAACTGGCTTGGAAATGTAGAGGATGCCTCTTTTGTTTCAAAGATAACAAAAAAACTTTATTTGTTCCAAAGAGTCTTTAAGTCCTACTGTGCTGGTTTGGGCTGGAATAGATTTAATTTTCTTCTTAGTAGACATTTTCTGCTTCTCATCCTGACAGTGAGTAGGCTGGGGATGCAGAAGTTGGGAGGGGACGTAGCTGGGACAGCTGACCCCAAATGAACAAGCAATAAAAGCTGGGGGGAAATAAGGAGAAGGGGTAAATGTTCAGTCATCGTGTTTGTTTCTCCAAGTCAGTGTTATCCATGATGGAGTCCTGCTTTCCTGGAGATGGCTGAACACCTACCTGCCCACAGGAAGCAGTGAATTAATTCCATGGGGTTTTTTTCTAGCATGTGCCAGTGGCTGCTCTACCTGTTAAACTGTCTTTAGGTCAGCCCATGAATTTTCACATCTATTTCCCTGCTTCTACTGATGAATCTTATACCTTTTTATATAGATATATCCATAGCTTTGCAAGCTGAAGTATTTTCTTTGTTGTGGTTTTCATGGGTAACACAGGCAATATGATTATGCAATATGTAGATGAACAACAAAGGGCAGGTCTGAAATGAATATGTTCTATGTAGTGCAAGCCCTTTAACCTCAACATGGTACAATTAAAGAATGCAGTATTTGTTATTGGAAGAAAAAATTATGGAAGAAAAGTGAAAATAAAAATAAATTGCACATGGAAGTTAAGGAGAGTAAAATAGATGATGATGATGATGATGATTCTGATGATGATGATGATGAATACATGTTTCATTCATTAGGTTTCTTATGCTGGCTGGTAGCTAGTAACTGTAAAATACAAAATGGAGTGGTATATCTTGTGACGGATGAATTTCCAGTGAATTCCAGTTTACTTCAGATGGGTCTGCTCTAATTTAATCTTCTTAACTAATCCAACCTTAAATAATCTTATTTCTCTCTGCCCTTGTAACTCAGCTAGGATTTTTCTACATACCTAGTCATAAATCTAGTTGTAGTCTAATAGTGTTGCCAGCAGCCGCTAAAAGCTTTGTTCAGGATGCTCACATTAAATTCACTTATTAGTAGCAGGTCAGCCTCTTTTTTTTTTTTTTTCCCTTTAATTATGTCTGTGTATACACAGATTGTGAGTGTTTATGTAGTGGAGAGAGATATAAAACAGATACAATAGCCACGTCTCTTTTTCTGTGTAAACAGTTCCAGACGATCTCACATTCCCAGTTTATGTTTTCATTAGCGCTTCCACTTGTGACAAGAGAACTGCTTTATGTTTTACAAATTTAGACTAAGACTGTTCATAGCTGTCTTGTCATCTAGTTGAAGTGAAATGTGAAAAAGTGCTAAGAGATGCTATATTGGATTTACTGGACAGCTATGAAAATCCAATGCTATCTTTGTGTGTAAACTGTAGCTTCTGGAAGAGAAACACTCACATTGAATATTTCTTTCCCTTGTGTGCTGGTGAAAAGAACATTCTGTGTATCTAAATGATGGGAGAATTCCTAACTAGTGGGATCTCAATTCTCACTGGCACTGAGGAGAAGTATTCTTTTCATTCCCACAAAAGCTTCCATGGAATTGTCATTAATTTGTATTTCTGCACAGCAATAAAACTCCATCTTCCTGTCTGTGACATCCATTGCTGGGAGTTTTAGAGACTTAGCAGTTGTAGTGGTAAGTTTCTGCCTTGTCTGAGATGAAGTTAGGAAGTGACTGAATATTAAAATCTACCTATAATTTCTTTGCCTTGCAGAATATCTAAAGGGATCAAAGTTTCTTTACACAATTTTGCACACAATTTGTCATAAAACAGGGATTGAAAGCAAGCTAAGGCAGAAGTAAAGATATAGAGTTGTTGGATAGAGGGTGAAAAAAAGCAAAATAAGACAAGAAACAGGAAATTTTGAACATTTTATACAGGAAGAATAATGTATAGTCTGGTGACTAAGATGGGAGTCTAGGATTCACTGCTTCAGTGCCAATATCCAAATACCTCTGGCCTAGAAATATTACCGCGGGCCTGGTTCCTATGGTATATCACCGTGTCCCACAGCCATAGGGAGGAGGAGGAGGAGGAGAAGATCCAGCAGGCAGGAATTGTGCAGCAAGATTGATTTATTTAATTATTTTACAAACTCTTTTATAGACTTTTTTCTTCATAGTCTAATTGGACAAAGGACCAGCCACCCCTTGGGGGTGATTGGCCAAAATCCTAAAACATCCATTATCAAAATATTTTCTACTATACCATAAACAAGACTTTCCAAGGTTGCAGGTGGCTTGGTTGTTTACATTCCCTGCTAGCTCTTCTGTGAGAGAGAAAAGTCTCTCACGGACTTAGAAAAATAACAAGAAGATCCTCACTAACAGCATTTTTGTACCTACATAGAAATAAGTCTTTCATACGCCACCTCTCTTCCCTGTATCCCTGAAGGACTGTGAAATAGCAAATTCCTTGGTCTACATCTCAAGTAGAAACTAATGCATAGCCAGAAAAGAAGCTGAAACACTGGTCATCTGATCATCTTCACTGCTTCGCAGATTGCACATTTACTGTCTGTTTTCCAGCCCCTCTGACTAGCTTTTTTACAAAACAGGTATGTCTAACGGACATACTGCTTAGACTTTCTCTAAGGAATATGAGAGAAAAAGTATGAGATAGTGGTGTCACTTCACCACAGATAGGTCTCTCCTGTTTTTTTTTAAATGGTAGACTACAGACATGCTTAGTTTTGTGCACATTAGAGTATTAATTAAAAAAAAAGTCAGGGCTCAGGTGAAAGTCAGAAAATTAATGGTATTCATCATACATTTTTTGCAATGTGGAGATTTCATAGACGTAAATATTTTCATGTTTAATTTTTTTCTTTGTGTTATATCCTTAAAAGTTATAGTGAGAAGGATTAATTGTAAGTCTCATATGATAACACATAGGATCATATATCACAGGATTTGGGCATATATGGACTTTGTGGGGAGAAGGAGAAACCACACACGATATGCTTTCCTGAAAATATGATCAAAGAGTTTAATTTAGTCATTCACTTATGGACTTGATTAGTTATCTTTGAAGGAAGTGTAACAAGAATGGAAGAACACAATAAATTACCTCTATTACCCTAAATCAGTGGTCTGTGCAGCTCAGCATTGTGGTTCCTGTTACTGCAGTACAAGTGGCTACAGAACGGAGCATCACTTCTGCAGTCCTTTTCCACCCATGTAGACTTGGACTGAGGAAAAAGCATACACTGCTGGTCGTTCCCTTTAACATTTATTTATAGTCAATGTTATCCACTCCATAACAAAGATTTAAATACCATGCAAAAAGCAGCAAAATGGAAGTTAGGAGACTGCATCATTTGATGCAGTCTAAGACTATAAAGACTGCTTTCTGTCACAGTTGGCTGCGTATTCTTTCATCTTCTAAAAGCCACACATGCAAATATATAACATGTTATACTATAGTACTTATGCACATCTAGTAGAGTATAGTATATAGTAAATATACCATGCATATAGTGCACATATAGCATAGCATAAAATAGTATATTCTGTTGGAAGGGACCTACAACAATCATGCCATCCAATTGCTTGAACATTTCAGAACTGACCAAAAGTTAGCTTATGTTATTAAGGGTATTGTCCAAATACCTCTTAAATACTGATAGGCTTGGGAGATTGACACCTTTTCTAGGAAGCCTGTTCCAGTGTTTAACCACACCCCTTGCAGTAAAGAAATGCTTCCTTATGTCTGGTATGAACAACCTATGACATATCATTAAGCCATTCTCATGTCCTGACACCAGAGACCAGGGAGAAGAGACCAGCACCTCCCTTTGCACTCCTTTCCCAGGAAGCTGTAGAGAGCAAGGAATTCATCCCTCAGCCTGCTTTTCTCCAAATCAGACAATCCCAAAGTCCTCAGACGCTTCTCAAAGGACATTCCTTCCAGCCATTTCACCAGATTTGTTGCCATCCTATGGATGCATTTGAGTGTCTTAAGAGGTTTCTCAAGTTGTGTGTTCCAGAACTGCACACAGCACTCAAGGTGAGATTGCAGCAACATTGTAAATGGCAAGATAATCACCTTTTGACTGGCTGGAGATGCTGTGTTTGATGCACCCTGGTATAATTATATACTATACATACAGATAGATATTATAGGATATTTATCCTATTTATATATGAGACATCTAATATATCTACTGTTAGCTATACTGTACATACTGTACTATGTACTGTTCTACATGCCACACTGGGTGAAGGACTGGCTTATGGTCACGGCTCAAAACGCAGGGAATGGCACTACACCTGACTGCCAACTGGCCAGCAGCAGCGTTCCTCAGGGTTCAGTTCTAGCGCTAGCTCTCTTCAGGATTTTTATCAACGATCTGGATGCAGGAGCTGAATGCATCATTAAAAAGTTTGTTGCTGATATTGGGTATTGTCCCTGCACATGGTGGGGGGCATAGGAACTGGATGGTATTTGGGGTCCCTTCCAACCCAAACCTTTCTATGGCCCTATGAGAGGTGGGACAAAATGCCTTGCAGAGGGATTTAGATGTATTACAGCATTCGACAATTAATAGTGGGGCATAATTTAACAAATTGAAATGCCATCCAACTTCATCTAGGATGGACTCATGCCAGGCACAAGTACAAATTGGGAGAGGAATGGCTGGAGAGCAGCACTGCAGAAGGGGATGTGGCAGTTTCAGTGAGGGCCAGATGTGTGCCCTGGAAGCCAGGAGCACACCCCCCATCCTGAGATGCAGCAAACACAGTGTAACCAGCCAGTCTATTTAGTGGGCCCAGAGAAAGGCCACTACAGTGATAAAGGCCTTGAACACCTGTCTTATGAAGAAAAGCTGAGAGGGCTGGGGCTGTTTAGCACAGAGGAGAGAAGGCTCAGGAAAGATTTGATTCCTACCTTTCAGTAGTCAAAGGGGGCTTACAAAAAGGGCAGAGAGAGACTTTCGAGAAATGCCTGTAGTGTCAGTGGAAGGGCCAATGCTTTTAAACTTAAGGAGGGTAGGTTTTGATTGGATGTAAGGAAGAAATGCTTTAAAAGGAAGGTGGTGAGACATTGGAACATGTTGCCCAGAGAAACTGTGAATCCTCTCCCACTGGAAGTGTTCACAGTTATATTGGATTGAGCAACCTGACCCAGTGAAAACCACCAAAGCAATGCAGTTGAACCAGATAATCTTTAATGGTCCCTCCCTACCCAAACCATTCTAAGACTCTGGGATATCCTTAACAGCAGTGTGAAAAAGTTGCTTGACATTTGTCTAGAGCTTTCGTCTCAGTTTCATTTATACTTCACAGAAAAAAAAAAAAGAAAAAGAAAAAAATATATGTTCCGAAGCCTTGACAGATGTGAGGGAAATTTTACCATATGAACTGATAATTATGTTCTACCTTTATATCATTTAAGTCAATAATTAACTAGAATTGAGAACATTCAATGGAAGAAACCATATTGTGCATATATAAATCTCATTAGAAATTGGTCTCAGATAGGGTTCATACTTCATATAACTCCATCATAGTGCAGTTACGAGGAAAATGACTGGGAACATTTTAATGCTTTCAGCATTCTGAGATTTCAAACGAGTTAAAGATGAAAGCTGAATTTTTCAAGCTATGAAACGACAGGTGTTAACCTCTCCTGAGTCCTTTTCCAGCCACCTGCCAGTCTTAGTACAAAAACCAACACAAAAATGTAACACACTTTCATATCCATAGAAAGTCTTTATAAAGATTAAAGCTTTGCATTATCTTTCCTTCATGAAAAAAAATCTTTTTTCCCCTCAGTGAGAGCTTTTATAAGTGATTTCTATTGTGTGCTAGATTCTTTTTTTAATGGCTGTGATTCCGCTTATGGTTTCTTCCAACACTCCCCTCCCCCAAATAAGAAGCACAACTTGTTAAAATTAAATAGAAGTGGCTACAAGCTGACATCTGTGTCAATGTGAAGAACAAGGACACACTTTCCATGGCTCTCTTTTAAGAACAGAAGGGCTGTTTTTTCCTGGAATTCTGAAAGTAGTCTAAAGTCTTACACATGTAGCCTTTCTTTCTAAATGAAAGACAAAAGTGCTGTAGGAAAAAGAATCAGTGTCCTGTAAAAGAATAAATAAATTAATAAATAAGTTCTTATTTGGGAAAATATTCAAGATAAAAGCTAGAACACACCCTGTAAGATTTAGTGTTTGATAGTATACTCCATATCATACTGGTATTTTTATACATATATTGCTTACTTTTAAGTAGACACTTTTTGTCAGAAATTAAATACCTTTGTGCTAGAGAGCTTGTACCTAAGTGCTGCAATCATAAATGCTGCCTATAAATAGAAGCTATTCTTAACTTTGTCGTCTGAATAGAAAACTTTACACTAGCACTTTAGAGGCAGGCTGACAAATGCAGTACTCCATAGGAGTAATCATGAGTGGATCAGATCGTATTTTTCAGAATGGAACTACATGAGACTCTTTGATGCCTTTTCCTGGTCTTAAAATCAAGAGTCAAACACGGTTAGAAGGATAAAAGGGATTTTACCTTGGTATTTATTTTAAGGATCCTTAGGTGCACACGTCCATGTCATATGCATCGAAATGCACGCCGCCGAATAATGTCCACCCCAAAAGATCGGGTATAACATTATAGGTTTTACTAATTAGCATATCTATCAAAGATTCCCCAATGAGACGCTCAAGTGAGCCCCCCTCCCGAAGGAGCCATCCCCTGGATGGTTCTATCTTAGTTTACAGAATGTGTTCTGGAGAGGACCTTGGGGTCTGGGGCACACTGATCCCTAGCTACGAAGCTTCTAAAATGTTTAGTCTCCTAGCTTGACAAACAAGTCCAAGAAAGTAGGCAAAAAGCACTAGGAATACAGAAGTTGTAAAAAGGTATAACAGGGGTATAAAAGAAAAGGCAAAAAATCTTCTTGGCATCAACATGAATCACAACAGGTGAAATTGCAATTAAAAAAAGGTATTTTTCGGTAACAGCACATTACAGACATATAAAAGACAAAGGCTTTTTTGACTGTAAGATATTAGAAAATAGCATTTTAGATGAGCCCTATTTTGCTGAATTTTGAAGCTTTATTTTGTAATAAGGATAATTTAATCAAATTTCAACTAAATACAGGCAGTCACATCTAATATAAGATGGAATATAGAATATATCATGTTTCAAATCTATGATAATCATACTTGTCTTGATATTTTATTTAGTGAAAAGTACATATCTGCAATGATTTTTCCTATATCATCTTTCATCCAGAAGGTAATCTTTAAGAGTATGAAAATGAATCCCGAGAAAGGTTTTCACTCAGAGTGTATTTGAGCAGTGGGACAGGCTCCCTAAGGAAGAGGTCATAGCAAAAAGCCTGACACAGTGCAAGAAGCATTTGGACAATACTCTCAGGCACAAGGTGTCATTTTTGGAGTGTCCTGTGCAGGTCCAGGAGTTGGACTTGATGATCCTGATGGGTCTCTTCCAACTCAGCATGTTCTATGATTCTGTGATCACTCCAAACACATAAAGATAAAAGACATCTCTCTTTGACAAGATGTTATAACAACACATCTTCATTTCTAGCAGATAAGACAGAGAAATCTTAAAAGAACTATTTGTCAAACAGAATTTTAGAAATATTTTTTGTTTCCTTTAAATGAAAAAAGTTCTTGAGGAAAAGAAATACCTTTATATAAGAATGTTTTTCTTTTTTATTAAAATAGGGGCTGAAAATTACTCATTAATGTCTCTCATTAGGCCATATCACCTCGTGTTCCTTAAGTTTCCTTAGGATAGATTCTCTAGACAGGTACTTCTTTCCATAGATATCATTTTGATGTGATAGCCTTAAGAATCCTTAAGAATCACTGAAATGTAGACCTCACCCATAACTATATATGAGAGAAAAAGAGAGTTGGGATGACAAATTCATTGCTGCTTCATAGTTAAATTTGAAAACTGAAGTGTAAGAAACCTTCTTAATTAAAACCATATTTTAACTGGCATTAAAATTTATTTATTAATTAATTTTCATTATTTTAACAAGAAAAGTAGCATTTGAAGAAATATCATATCTTTGCGCACTTACAGACTGATTTTGCCATGTAAATAAAATCTTGTCCTTGTATGCATTTACTAACATTTATTTTAACAGGAAAAAACCCCACTACCACATTATTGAATTTCTTTGGCCATATTTGACACCTCAAAATCTGGCACCAAATCTAGTCAAGTCATCTCTAGCTTTCATTACATTCATCTAAGAAGATAGAGTGCAATCATTCTGGTAATATTAGACACCTTTTTTTCCGCTACTAGAAAATCTACCATCCAAATATGTCTTTCTCTTTTAATTGTCTGCGAAGAAGCCTCTGGCAATCGTCTTAGAAGACATTCAGCTTTCAGTTTTTTAAAATTGGGTAGATGAAAATTTCCCTAAGCACCCTTCTGAGGTCACCCTACTAGATGTTGAATAGACTTAGTCCTGCCTGGCTTAGAAAGTCAAATGGCATCAAACCTTTGGAGTTTCAATTCTTACACAGTACATCAAACATTATTTCCTGATCTCATTACATGTTTGTATTTGCTTCAGATACACTCTAATTTTTCATTCAAGTTTTTACTTTGTGTGCTTAATTAGAAAAAATAGTTAGCTAGTGAATAATAGTGAAAATTATTTTCTGTTAAAAAAAAATATTATAATAAAGTAAAAAACAAACAACAAGCAAATAACATGCAAACAAAACAAACAAACAAAACCCCCCAAAAAATAACTTAACCAAAAGAAATTGTTTTGATAATATGATATTGTTCTAGACTACATCTAATTAGACAGGAATTTTTTTTTCACTTTTAAATACAAGTCTTCTTTAATTAAGGATCTTTTGGTGTAGGAGACATGTTCCTTTTAACAATATTTATAGACAAGTATCTCTTAAAACAGATTTTTTTTAAATAAGAATTTTTTTTTTATTTTAATATCAACATCAAATCAGCATGGTATACAAGCAAAATGTATCAAGGTATCTAGGTGAATTGGCATCTAATGGTTATAATTATTATCACTTTTACCCTTATCACTCCAGTGCATGGGCATCATGCCAGTTGTCTTTATGCACTTCAGGGCCCTCATTTTGTAAATTGAAAAGCATTCTAAAAAGCATTTATGCATTTATTTCCTAATCTCACTATTCTCAGTCATTACCAAGCGTATTGGACTTAACATAAATCACATGTTAAACTTAAAAATATATAACAGCTTCAAAATATAATGCACAAGAATATGTGCCATAATCAGTTTACAATTGCTTACTGTTTAAATCAGTCACATTAACAAGCCACTCTTCCTTTTATGCATTCCTGGAGGAAATAAACTGAATACATACTTTAAGGTGAGGAATACCAGACTACAAACAGAAATAGAAGCTTGTTTTAGACTTTTGAGATGAGGGATAATCACTCAATATTTTCATTCAAAGTACTCTCAATAATCATGACAGTGTTATCCAAACTATACCACAGTAACAGCAAAGATAGAAAATATTCTATCTATAACTTCATAGATTATACAGGTTAAATACCCTCAGGCAAAAGATGGATTTCAACAAAATATGCATCAAAATATGCACTTCAACCATTAAACTAGAAAGGACAAGAAGACCAAATCCATCACAACTTCTGAGAAATTTCTCTCAGTGTGATAAAGGCCCTTAATGTCTGGAGATGGATCATGAATTCCAAATGGAGAGAGAAGCTTTTTTCCAGACCAGAATAAAGTGCCTCTCTTTAAGAAATGAAGCGTAAGACCTGCAGCTCTTCTCAGCACTCTCTTCTAGCAAAATTTTTCTGCTTAGTTCAGCAGCCTGGCTTCATGGATTGCTTTAGGTCTGTAACACTCCTCAAGCGCTCTGAAGGGGCTTGGGCACTGAAAACAGAGTATATATTCTACTCTGTGGCCAAATACATGAAAAACCAAGAAATTTCCGCATCAGGCAATTTTAGACCTACCTCCAAACCCAAAGGCTATATTATCTAATGGTCAAGAGTTTCTTATCAATTCTGTGTAATATACTTGTTATCAAATTAGAGAAAATACCACTCTGCCTGGCTGTTCTGCTTACTAGTATTTTAAATGTACATCTAGATAATTAATGAAAGTTTGGGATTTTTTTCTCTTAGGAAACAGGAAATCAGAAGTCTAATGTTGTTTCAAAGTTGTAACGGTTAAAAAACACTAGTGATATAATGGGTTTTTTGTTCTGGTATAGTTGTTTATCTGTTGCTTTGTTATTTTTTGGGTTTTTTTCTGTAGTAATGTAATCTGGAGTGGTGAATCACTGTGGAATGGAATAAAATTGAATTCAGCTTCTGAGTCTGCTAAAGCCAGTAGTGCCTGTGTTTTAAACATGCTCATTCGGAGCAGACGCTCCAGAAAGGGAGGTTTTAATCTAATACATATCCCTATAACACCACTGTGTGATTTTATGTTTGTCTGTTTCCAAATTGAAAGGGCTATATGGATACCAGTGGAAAACAAGATTCTTCACTGAGCTGTCATACATTCAGAATTTAAGCAGAGATAATTCAAGTACAAGCTTGAATCTAGCACTTGTGCAACTCATAGTTATGTCTTTGGGTTTTTTTAGGTTTAAGCTGTGGTCTGTGTGGTGGGTTGACCTTGGAGGGATGCCAGACTTTCACCCAGCCCCTCACACCCACTCAGCTGTTCTCTTACTCCCCCTCCTCAACAGGATAGGCAGAGAAAATAAGATGAAAAAGCTCATGAATCAAGATAAAGACAGAGCTTGTGTAGTGCAGGAGGATGGGGAATGGGGGTTGCAGTCAGTCCATAACAGCTCCTCTTTGATGCTCTCTCCTCATCCTGAAATTGGGAAGTGCAGTAACTGCACCAAGCTGCAATTAATTCTTTTTCATTAAACAATGTCAGTATCATGGCCTTGGCCCAAAATGCCTTTTTTTTTTCTGCCTCCAGGTAGTTATATTAAATCTACATCATTTTATATTAATTTTCAGCATCTCTGTGGGTACATAGAAATGATTGCCACTTTTCCATCATATCATTGCAGTTTTCATTAAAAAAAAAAAAGTAATTTAAATAAAATATGTGAAATAAGATAGGTATAGTCTCCATAAGGTTTGGACATGTTTATATGAGTTTAATTAAATCACTTCTAATAATGACTTCTCATCAAAGCTTCTTTAACAACAAATTTCAACTTTTAAATTCAATGAAAGAAATAAGAGTTTTTTGAGCTAAATGCAGTCACCTTGAAAACAGAAAGCAGATATGCTCCAAGATTGGCCTTACTTTTCCAGCTAGAACTACTCAGGGCAAGACTGTCAACATCAATTAAACATTTCTAGGGTAAGGAATAGATCTGGTTAACCTTAATGTGTTCACAATCTGATTTATTTTGTCGACTGTATCACAGACTATTCAAGGAGCTGTTAGTATAGAAGAAAACAAGTAGGATTTACACATAACTTTCAGCAGGAACAATTTTCATAGTTATATAAGGAATACTCTTTTTGCTATATGCTTCAGATTTTCTGTTGCATTTCCATATAAAAGTATTGCTTATTTTCACTTCTTGTAGTCAATGCTTTTATTATTATTACTAAAAAAATATTTTTATACATAACAGGAATTTTTTATGTGCATGTCAACAGTAATTGCATCGCTTATTTTTTGGATCATTTACTTTTTTATCTTTATTTTTTGTCTCTTTTGTGGCTTCTGGAAGTAGTTTTCTGAACATGCAGTGTTAGCAGTACAAAGCAATACCTATCTTTCAAACCAGACACAGCTTTCACTGATAAGGGACAGATCAAGATTGAATCTTAACAGCTCAGCCAAAGCTGAAAACATGGACATAACTTGAGTTCAGCAGGCTTTGGATCAGGCTCAAATACCCATGCTTTTCTGTCTTCATTTTCCTCAGGCAAGCAAGTCCTTGCTTGCAGGAAACCCATCTGGTTCTGTGGTATAGGAGATGGCTGCAGGAGGTCAAGATGTGAGGAGCCCAGGCTGGTGCAGAAATGTCTTCTGATCCCCAGGAAGCCCCAGGGCAGCACAGCACAGCTCTACCAGTCTCTCATGCGAAGAAGTTAAAGCAGCTCAGGGCAGTAGCTGAGCAGTGGTTAGAAAGAAGTACAATTGAATCTTCCCTATAGCTCATGGATCAGAAAAGGAGATGCTCTTTTAGAGTATGTGCAGGAGAAAGACTGTGCTGGATGTTATTTTAATGTACTTATGTCAAAATTGTATTTGTACATTTTGCAGATTTTTCTGAAATGAATTATTTTTATATTTTTTTAATGTGGACTTCTCTAACATTGACAAATCTGAGCCATTTGTACCATTATTAAGGAGTTTATCAATAGCAAAGGTATTAATATAACAGCAATCCGACAGCAAATATTTTTATTGTGATATAGTAACTGAATGCACTACTGAATTGTCAAAAAAAAAAAAAATACAGATCTTGCTGTTTAAGAGTCTTGTTAATAACTCAGAACAGGTTCAAACAGAGGTCAGTAAAGCTTTGAAGAGAACTTTACTACTGGTTTTGGGCAATTTCTGTGTTTTATACATGAATTTTGAAATGACAGAAAGTAGAGAAAATACCAAAGCACTTAAATTAAACAGGAAGTAGGTACCTAAATCTAAAATCTTAATGCCTACTCATTTATCACTGAAGTGAAAGGAGTTTATACTACAGAAGACTTTACAGATAGTATTACTAAACATTTCCAAGTTAGAAATCCTGAACATCATAGCCTCTCCCCAATTGTTCCTGAAACCCCAGTTTAAGAAACAATATGACACACAAAATGTAGTTGAGCCACCTGTATACTTCTACAATGCTTTTGGTGAAAGATTGTGAAATGCCTTTAAACAAACCTGACAGGTTGGAGTATCTTTTTGTACAACAAAAATCTGTGCTTCAGTTTCCCTACATGCATGAAGGATTGCAAATGTACATTTCTCATCCTCATGACAGTCACTTAAGCACTAAATTGGAGGCTGTCAGTTAGGTAAAAGGAAGGGTAGTAACACTTTCACAGAAACATAGAATGGTTTGTATTGGAAGGGACCTTAAAGGTCATCCAGTTCCAACCCCCCTGCCAATGTGAAATGTCATGACTATCATAGTCCATATGTATTTTATCTTTGTTCAGTCATCTGAATGCAAATTCAGGTTATTGTACATATTCAGAACTTTAGTTTAAATTTAGATGGTTTTTTTCTGAAATATGCCTTATGTAATTTTAGCCAGAATGAAGAAAATGAGAAAGCTTTCTCATTTATCTTCCTTTTGCTCTAATCTGTTTTCAAATTTAACATCAACACTGATCAAAAAGGAAGTTCTACTACTAACTTTGCTGAGGATTCCAGAACTTTAAATATAGCTGCTTACAAAACTTATAATGTTTAAAAGATTAATTTATACATATCATGGAATACATGCTAATTCAATGTTACATTATACGTTTATGTAAAATTTAGACTTGTAAGTTAACTGTATTATCATACAAAATCCATAGCGATTCCTAATGTCTATGGCAAAACTATTGCAAATGTCATTATTGTGCCTGCACATGTAAAACTGTAATAAATAGATTCTTTCCATAACTAAAATACAGTTTTTACTTCTGAACCAGAACTAGCATTCCAGTGAATCTTGGGGCAAAAAATGCATCACTTTTCATCAGTTAATAAGGTGGGACATGTGGTAAATTTTTTTGTATATTCCACAGAATAAGAAAGACATTTACTTTTAATATGGGCATCTGTGTCTTAGGACAGATAACTTTGGTGATACTGACAGTTGTTCTGTAGGCTAGAATCATTCAGAAAATCGTAAGCATGCATTTGACAGCAAATGCTTATATAAAATGATTTAAATAAGATGACAAAACCTATTTAGCAATACTAATGTCTCTGAAATAATGGAACAACTGTTTCTAAATTATATAATTCAAGAGACAGATTGTCTCTGTACAGGCAGAACAACACGTAAAGCATGTGATGAACCAGAATACATCAATACAAGCAGGTAAGATCCTAGCATATATTCCCATATTCTGTGGGAAGATATTTGTTCTGACTGCATTGGGAACCACATTGAATAGAATATTCTGTTACAGAGGTTGTGAATATAGGAAGGATGAAGCATACAGACAGAGAGAAAGCAGCAGATGTAGTTCATCATTTATACCCATCTTAGTTAGTTTTTAAATGTTGATGAAAATATAATATTGTTTGAAGAACATATTGTCATTAAAACAGATAAGTATAATCAATGAAGAGACTAAAACTCAACCCATCCAAAAAAATTCAGCTGATTCAAAAGACATGTAATACTAAGCTTAAATTCAAGCCATTCAAGCCACTGACCAGAGAAATAGTTTAAAGGTGAACTGGTCATTCTTGCTTCACCCCAATTCTTTCCTGCTTTCTCCACAACAGCCTGGAGGACATACTGATCTTCAGTCTAAACAATCCCAAGTCATTGCATCTTTCTTTCTGGACCAGTTCTTTAGGTTTTTTGCAATTATTCTTTGTCTTTCCTGAAGAACTGTGTACATTTTGTGAGCTTTATCATAAAAAATTCACAGCAGTGGGATTCTCCACACTTGTTGCTGAGCTTGTTTTATGGGCAGAAGAGAAGTTGAAATCCTTTGTACCAGGGAAAGAGGAAGTCTGTGCAGTGAAGATGTGCAACCTTGAGAGCTGTCAAAGGCTACCTTACGGTCAGGGGATAATGAGACAATTCAGGCAAGAGAGGCTGGAGGGAAGTATCACGTTAAGGCAAGCACCTACATTTGATCAACAGACTAGTCTCTGGGCTCCAAGGGCTTTCTTACCTAGCTCTTCACTGACCTTGATGGACGGTTAGACAACTACATTTAGACACTTTAATTAGTGTCCCTCTAGTCTAACGCTGCATTAATTTTCATTGATTATAAAAAAAGTTTTAAAAAATTTAATAATTATTAAACCATGTGGAACTAGAGAAGAGAAACAGATGAAGGAGAAACATCCTCCTAAAATTATTTTTTTAGAATACTCTGTGATCATGAATGCATTAAGAGTTTTCCATAGTTCTACAATTTTTAAATTACAGAAAATTTAAGAACAAAACATACATGCTGCATCTGAATATTCAACATACATGTTATTGTAGAGAGTTATTGCAGTATTTCCCTTGTTAGTAGCATCAATCCCAAGTGAATTTACCAGGAATACCACTCTGCATGTGTGACTCTGTGTGTATATAGTGGGAGTGTGTGTCCATAGAATGGAATATCATACATGTTTTTTTCAAAGTTTTAAGTCATATCCACCGTCACTATGTTGCAACATATTCAGAACTGAATGTATTTGGAAATTCCTCCAGATTAAAAAATAAATATTTCATTTGTAAACTGACACACTTGTACAGAATCAAAAAAGTTAAGACTGGAGTTTTTTTGGTCAAAGTTTTTATTGTGAGTAATAGATATATCTAGTGCTTGTATAAAGAGGTTTTTTTTACAAATATTTTATAGGCCTATTATTGTTGATGTCCATTGACCTTATTCTGACTTTCAAGTAATATGATTTGGATAGAAAGATAAAATAAATACACCTTATTACGATTTTTTCTTTTGTATAAAAAAAAAGATTTTGTTTCTATAAGTGGAAGAAAGATCTGGGAATTTTGATAGATATGAGAAAAGCAAAAACAATGAAAGATTTTAAGCTGAATGCATATAGATCAAATAACATTGCATAATACTGTAAAACATCTCAAACTGCTTTTCAAAGTTACACATGTGCTGCCTACTGAAGCATACACAGTGCTCTGACATAAGGTGTGAACATCCCTGTGTTGGGCACTGCAGCCCACCTTCAGCTACCGAAGCATTAGTAACTTTGTGGTTATTGGCTCACAAATCCTAGGTTTTGATGTGTGTTTTCACTTAGAGGAGAATTGCAGATAATTTAATAGAAATGTATAAAGCTTCATGTATCAATTACTATGTGATGATTTGCCCATGGATCAGGCATGCCTTTAAGAGCATGTACATCCATTTGGTGTAGTTTGTTCCTTTCAGCTTTTGGCTCCCTTTTCCTCACCTGCCCTTTGCCAGAGAACTGTTCTGAAAAGTCAGAAATGTACTCCTGCACTTTTCCTCTCTGTGTGGCCTTGCCTTATTTCTGTGTGTGATTTTGCTTCTTAATCTTGCCTGAATTAGTCAAAACAATTATAAATTTGTAAGTATAAATGTATTATTTGCCTGTTAGGAAAATGAGATAGATTATATATTCACTGCAAAGGTAGTTTCAATAACAATATGTGAAAAGGAGAAAACAGTACAGCATTTCTAATAAATATATATGTTCTAATAATTTACTATTTATGTGCTCCTGGTACGGCAAATTCATTTAAATATATGCTCCTAGGCTCCAGGTCTTTTTAGTAGCATGGCTATTATTTAACCTGTTTCTGCCCCACAGGTTTTTTTTCCTTGTCATTGATTTTTTTTTCCAACAGAAATGTCTGTTTTCTATTTTCTATTTTTTATAACGCTTAAATTAAAATCAAATATTGCCTATTATACAGCTACATGAAATGCAGTGATGTAGCATATAAAGAGACAGAAGATAAATTTGGATATACTTATAATATATATCTATAAAACTTGGAGATATGTAAATTTTTATTCATACATACATACATATATAAATATATTTGTGTGTGCGTGTGAGTGTATAGAAATATATATATATGTTCCTTCCCTGCAAAGATGTAGTCAGCTTTGGATGAAGATATGAAGACACTTAAAGTTTTAATACAAAGTATTGGGTGTCATTACCCTTAATAGTCTCATGACTTGAGACAGGCTCAATATAGTTGAGCTTTATACATCTAGCCAGCTTTAACTGTTTAACTCAGATTATAATACTGAAGCAATATATGCTGTAGTGCGTTCTCAAAAGGTATTTTGCCAGAATTTATTCTTCAAAAGTTGTAATGTATTATACTTAATATTTAAAGTTTTGGTTCAGCACATGAAGTACTATAAAGAAAAACAAACACCCTGTAATATGAAATATCAGTCATCCAAAATGCCTTGTATTTGAAGAGGCATCTCACAAAATCACAGTCTTAATTCTTTGTTTGCCAGGCCATTGGGCAGTCATTCAAATTGGATGTTAAATATTTGTTTAGAATTATTTTCAACTCTGTGTACATACTTAAGAATAATTACACTTGATCAAAAATCTCTACAGAATTAAGCCAAGCTAACACTTGTATTTTGATAACTTATTTTCTTCTATTTGCATTAAAAGGATGAGAGGCAAATGCAGACTTACCAGAGATACTCACATACAGTGTTGTTTAGAAACATAGTAAATGGAAATTGCTTAAGTAACTGGTAAAAATTATAGATAGTTAGTATGGAAATTAATTTGATCAGGTAATAACGAAACCAATGACTTAATCAGAGGTATGAAAAGAATTACATGAGGGAAATAATTAAATTGAAGTGACCATAAAATCATAGAAAGCCTTTTTACCTCCCAGCAATACACCATCAGTAATTCTCCTCCAAACCACATAAATGCTATATTTATAGACTGTCAGTACAATTCTTTTAGTCAGGAAAGAATTTCAACAAATGAGACCCAAGGGACCTGCACTGAATTGCCTTTGCAAGACATTTCCTCTGAACCTGGAAACGTCCTGACAGCTCTTTGTGAGGATTCTGTCTCATACAGCTTTAGGGATCTATGATAGAGGTGTCTACATCACCTGGTCACCCATTATAATCGGTAGAGAAAAACATTTTTTTAGAGCAGATTTATTTGATTTACTTTAAGTATCTACACTGTGAAGAGACAATTTATCTTTCTCTCAGCCACAAAAAAAGACCCTGGGATGAATCCCATTTTACATGTCTTTCTTTTGAAAATTGTAAAATGAAGATGCAGTCCTGCCTTTCTCCTCTGAAGAATAATGAGTTTTAAATCTGTGAATTGCACTGGGTTTATAGATAAATATGAAACTCTGGATGTTGAAATAGAATTGATAGATCCAATTTTCAACCAATAATTCTGATATATCAACCCACTAATGAGTGACAAATGACACAATGACTTACATAGATCAAAGGACAGATAGAAATGCCAGATTTTTAGGAGCATAAATAAAAGGAACCTGAAACTCAGTCTCAAAAATAAGTGTGTCCTGAGGTCAGATCTGTTCTTGTTCTTCTAAAAATAAATTTAAAATAAATATACAAGATTAAGACTTGTGGTTTCAATGTCATGATACTGTTGCAGATGACACACCATTTGCAAAAATGCATAAGAAACCCCAAGATTTTACAAGTATATCATGGGGTCAGAAAAAAATAAGACTGGAAGCATAAAAAAGCAAGCTTGAACAGCAATACTGCTACTTTTTAAAAAATATTATTTCCATTTTGAATTTGCAGTGTCAGCAACATGCAATATATGATACAACTTTAACCTAGAACTGTTGACTTATGTTTGAGGTATTAAAACACAGTTTTGAAGTTCTTCACATCTTGAAATATAATTTTGTCTATTCCATTTTTTTCAAGTCATGTCAATATAGGCTTTATGTTTACTATCAGAATATCATGTTCTTTCTTCCTTCCTTCATTTTATGTATTTTCACCAAAAGACTACAAGCATGAATATTTTTACTTTGTAAAAGGTACTGGAATTTAGTCTCTGTATTGCTACTAGGAGACAAAAAGTTTATTTGAGCACTGTATTTCTCCCCATGGTTTATAACATGGATGGATTTATGTGTAAAAACAAATACAGTATTGCATAACCCAAGTTACAAGAAGCTTCTTTCTTCTGAGAAATAAGTCACAGTGCTCTTTCATTGAAATTTATATTCCCTGCAAACCACCAATATTTCTAGGAAGCAAAATAAATAAATATGCTGGAATTCTGCAGTTTACCCTGCTAAGGGATCATGTCCAAGACGACATTTACTACTTGTTGTGAAACGTATGTTAGGAATAGTAAAGTTCTCAAGATCACAGAATCATAGAATAGTTTGGGGTAGAAGGGACTTCAACGAATATCTAGTCCAACCTTCCTGTGATAAGCAGGGACATCTTCAACTAGATTAGGTTGCTCAGAGTCACATCCAAACTGACTTTGAATCTTTCTTGGGATGGGATGTTCTTTTTGTGTTCCACCACCCTCGTAAAAAAATTCTTCCACATACCTAGCCTAAATCTACCCTCTTTTAATTAAAACCCATTACCCCTTGCTGTTTCTCAACAGGTCCTACTAAGAGGTTTTTCCCCACATTTCTTACAAGTTCCCTTTATGTACTGCAAGGCCACAATGAGGTCTTCCTGGAGTCAGCCTTGGCTGATCAACCCAAACCATCGCACACTTTCCTCATAGGAGTGGTGCTCCAGCCCTCTGATCATTGCTGTTGCTCTCCTCTGGACTCACTCCAACAGGTCCACCTCTTTCCTGTGCTGAGGAACCCAGAGCTGGATCCAGTACAGGTGGTGTCTCAAAAGATGAGAGTAGAGGAGGAGAATCACCTCCATCAACCTGCTGGCCACGGGTTCTCTCAGCTTTCTGACCAATTTCCATTTACCAGCCTCCTCAAGTCCTTCTCAGCAGGGCTGTTCCTAGCCTCTTCAACCCCAAGCTTGTATTGAAACTGCGGGTTGTTCTGACTGAAGTGCAGCACCTTGCATCCTGTGATTCACCTGAGCCCACTTGTACCCTCTAGAATGGCATCCCCTCCTTCAGGTGTGTCATCTGAACCACTAAACTTGATGTCATCTGCAAACTGGCTGAGGGTACACTTGATCCCACTGTCTGTGTCAATGATGAAGACATTGAACAATACTGATCCAGCTATGGACCCCTGAGGGACACCACCTGTCACTGATCTGCATCTGAACATTGAGCCATTGACCACTGCCTTCTGGATCCAACCAACTCCTCATCCACCAAAGAGTCGACCCATGAAAGCCATCTCTCTCCAATTTTAGAGGGAAGGATGTTGTGGGGGACCATGTCAAAAGCCTGACAGAAGTCGAGATAGATGGCATCCATAGCACTTCCCTTGTCCACTGATGTAGTCATTCCATCATAAGCAACCGGTTAGGTCAAGCAGCACTTGCCCTTTGTGAAGCCATGCTGCCTGTTTCAAATCACTTCCCTGTCCTTCATTTACCTTAGCATAGCTTCTAAGAGGGTCTGTTCCATGATCTTCTCTTTTCTACCACTTTTAAAAACAGGTGCATTGTTTCCCTTTTTCCAATTAGCAGGAACCTCACCTGACTGCCACAACTTTTTAAAGTATGATGGAGAGTGGCTTGGCAACTACATCAGCTAATTCCCTCAGGACTCTGGGATGCATCTCATCAGGTACCATAGACTTATGTATGGACAGGTCCCACAGGTGGTCACAAACCTGAGCTTCTCTATTGTCTGCATGCCTATTTTATTTTTTACTGAACAACGAGTTCTTTTCCAGATGATGCCAGTTCTATAAAGATTGGTGTCTTGTGGTGCCAGGAACTGGAGTGAGTGTAGGTGTGTAAATGAATGTGTGAGCACTAGTGAATATCAGTCTGCTCTTGACAGTGAGCAGGTGAAGTGGCTTATTGAGAGTGAAAAACAGGGAGAGAAAGAGCCTTGTTTGTCCACTGGCCTCTATGTTGATCAAATTATTTTGAAATGTTTAATCCCAAAAAAATGGGTTGCTTATTCACCACATACAGAAACAAAAGATTTAAAATCTTTTTGAGGCATAATGGAAAGTGGATTTTCATATGTGACCTGAAGAACAGAGATGGGGACTGCATTATGAATGTTTTTTCTTTAAAAAAGCAGCAGGGACAAAACAGTGGGTGGAAATGTATAGATGTACACATGAATATTTGTGCATACTTTACACATTTTATGCACACACAATTTCTTTAAATGCACTGTTCACTCATTTTCATTCAGAGGAAAGGTTTTACAACAGCACTTGCTTTGAAGGAGAAAGACACCTATCTATTTGATACACTAAATTATTTCTAAGCTGAAGATGTGACATGTTATTAAACTTTATCTTCTTAACAATATTGCTATTCTGCAATCATTACGACGAAATTATAATGTGGAACAATACACAGAGAACATCTGTAAAAAAAAGATGCATTTTAAATGGTTTTGTGAATACATGCCCTGTGGTTAGACATGACTGTAGAATTGTGTTTGGATGAAACCTGAGGTGACAGTTAAGGGAGCACACTAATTTAATAACAGTTGATGAATTAAGAAACTGTATTACTTTTTAAAATCACTTAGGAAGTCTCCTTTCAAGCCCCTTGGTAGTCTGGTTGATTCTTCTGGACAGCATGTCAAAAAGATTTGGAAACACATAGTCTTTACAAACCACCGTGTCTGGTTTAGCTTCTTTTTCACTTTCTAAAGAAACTTACATCAAAGCTTTATATTTCCATTCCAATAAATATGGTCTGTACAAGGGGGTTTTTTTGGGGACAAAATAATGCTGATTATCACAAAATTTATCCTAAGCTGAATACATAACCTGCAGCATCCATCACTTTAAAATATATTTCCTTTAAAAGGAGAAGAATATGTTAATGAGACAAAGTCTTAATGGTGATAAACCACTTCTTTATGTTTTTATGCAACAGAAACCAAACCATTTACATAAATGTAAATTTCCAGGAAAACTTTTAATATGATGACACAAGTATCTAATGATTACAGTCAAATACCACAAACTTTATAAACTCAGTGTCAGAAAAATGAGTACGGAACAATTTGAGCTTGACAGTTGTGGTTTCTAAAATTTCTCTTTTAAAAACAGTCAAGGAATAACTATGACTGAAGTAAAAAAAGAACTTACATACCCAAAGGATAAGTCCCAGTAGTCAAAAAGATGTCAAATAAAGACATTTCAGTTACTTTTTCTAATGGATTTAGACCTTTTCGTATTTACCCTTGATATTTCCATTTCCATAATAGATTATTTCAATGAATTCTTTATGAATCACAAATTAACATGATGCCTGATCTGAAAAGAAATTAGTGTGTGCTCCTCTGAGTAGAGGTGGAAAGGCAATGTCATCATATATAAAAAGACAACTTCTGAAGCAGATATATTTCTGCAGAAGAGATGGTAATTATAGTAGAAACATGTTTTTATGTACAGGTACACATTTCTAAGCAGCACAGGTTCTAGCTCCAACATCTTGTTTGTCAGTATCTGAACCTTATTAAAACCCTACAGCTAGCACTGAACAAGTTAACAATTCCATGAAAATACAATGTTAAATGGAATAAGAAACACATCCCAATTAATTTTATCTCATGCTTTTGGAAGTGACTCAAAGAGTCAACAATGTCCTGAAATGTCCAAATGTCCAGTGTCCAAAAGTCTGCTGAATTTTCTCCTTCTGCAATAGTGATAAAAATGTATTACTTCTGAAGACCATGAAGCTACAGTTTTTTAATGGAAACTGCACAGCTGACATGGCTCTGGGAGACTGAGTTAAATTCTTGTTATTAGGACTCTGAATTCAAACCTCACAATGGGATTTTTTCCATGAGCCAGAGAAAATGTCATTCACTGTTAGATCCCACAATAACCTAACAAGAATGACAGTTAAGATATAAATTAAAAGGAAATCTCTCTGGAGACATTTAGAAAAATGAATCAATTTTGCATTTGCAGCTTTGGTCATTTAAGTAAGTTTTATCAAAGGACCTTGGAAAATAAAGAAGAACCCAATATAAGTTTATAGCTGCTTTTTTTCTTGTGCTATTCAGCTCTGCAAGTCAAAAGGGACAAGCACCAAAGATAAATACCATTTTTTTATTTCTCACTACCATGTTCACGTGGACATAACCGCTATACAGAGGTGAAGGTAAACATAAGATAGATTTATCCTATCTTTTCAGGGACTATTTTATTCCATGTATTTTAAAAAGCCCATTTTACATGAAGTCAATCTTTGATAAAATATTTATTTGCGGGCTATCCAGTCTCTACAATGCCTTTGGCAGTATGAATATGACTAGTTTTAGTGCAAAATATTAATAATTATGGAAATTTATTAAATTTACTACTTAAACTCTCAATTAATAGTTCAGAAATAGCAAATCTTTAATACTTTCTTTATTATAAAAAATTATCTGCCCTGGTCCTGCACTTTCTCCAGGTCTGTACCTTATTAAATGTTTAACTTGTGTTAAAACTGTTTAGAAGTTTAAATTTTCAGAACAGAGGTCCCTAAGGTAATTTTTTTTCTTTCTTGTGTTTTAACACTTGCACAGCTTCCACTTAGAAAAATTACCTATCTTTCCACTATACTCCATCCCACATATAGAGAAAGAAGTAGCTCTTCATTTGAATAACACAAAGGCAAGTCTTGTTTGGAAAATACAGTTCTAGGAGCAAATCTAGATAAACAGAACTATAGGGAAATACAGATGTTTTATTTCTTAAAAACTAACCTTGATAATTTAAAAAGCAGGATGTGTAATAGGGAAAATATTCTTGCTCTGGAAAAAAATTGGAAACCATTAATTTCTGATTCACCAAGAAATACCACCATAGAAAACCCACTCTTTAAACTAAATGAAATAATTAATGAAAATGCAAAAAAAAAAAAAAAAAAAGCTGTATGCCTTATGAACTAATTTTCTTTCAGGAAGATTATTGTAAATTGTGCTTTTTGAATTAAAATGGTGCAGAATATGATGTGTTTGATCTTCATTCACTTTTGCTGATGAGCAGTTGTTAAAGGTATAATATAAAATCAGTCTGTCTAAATATTGTCTCAGTGCTTAAACCTTATCCTTTTTTTCTGCCTTATATGTATTGCTCAAATCTATTGATGCCATACCTGTCTGTCTACTTCACCAGAAGGTTTTGTGAAAGTGACAACTCACATTTTTTTATAGGTAAAAAGAAGCACATCATAAGCACAGAGCTGAGAATTTATTGTTATTTCAATTAATATTTTGAGCTGTCCAAATCAACTAAAGGATTTCAACAGAAAATCCTTGCTAATAACGTAGGTTTATTTTCAAACCAAGTAGAGGTCTCAGCATCAGTAGTTTGAAGGGACCATAGCTGTCTGCATCTAGTGAGGGTCCATTGGACACTCTAATTATTTTTTGTAGTGCTGGGATTTCCTCTTTGATAATACACCTAATATGCACTACAAAAGGAAATATTTGATATGTCACATTTCTTTCATGCAAACAATTCAAACCTTTTACCAAAGATGGAATTGCTTATTGAACTTCCTGAATTTGAAGCTTAACCTGTTGATGGGCCAGCCAAGTTGTATATTCCAATGCATATTTAATAGGAATGACAAACACATGTAAGGGCTGCTGAAGTAGAAAAACAGATGCTTCACTACACCCAGAGCTTAACAAAGATTAGTAGGCAAAAGGGTAGAAAAACACACAAACCTCTGCCGTAGATATATGTTAGCAGTACACCTTTTCTTTTCCTCTCAAACTTTTGTTCCTGTTTTGCTGGCAGAAACAGGAAAAATATTCTCTTAAGGAAAAGTCTCACAGGTAAAGCTGAAGACTCGGTCAGAGGATGATGGTTAAATAGAAGAGAAGAAATAATTATGTAACATTAATATATTACACAGCTTTCTCTTGCTCCACAGGAGTTCATCTTAAAAAAAAAATATACTTATTCCTGCACATCAAGGAAAATTAAGTGGTTTTTATGACTTAGATACCTAGAAAGAAGAAAAGAAAATTAAAAATTGAAGAGCAAAAAATCAAACCCATTAAAACCTGAGGAAATAGGACAAGATCTTACACAGAGGATGACTTTATATTTTCCTAAATAGATTAATAACAAAAAAAAGATATTTCTCAGTAGTTACCATCTCATGTCTCTAAACTAGTTAAAAGGGAATTACAGTAAGAGATTTTGATCCACCATTAGAAGCTGTTCCAAGCTGTGGTAATAAGTTCCTTAGCTCTTTCATCTACCATGTGAACATTAAATACATGGTGCAATTTATCTTCTTCACAATCTCCTTTAGTAAGTTGGAGTAATCATCAACAACAAATCCAAAAGCAGCTCTCACAGAGGCTTGCAGGGGTGGCAGTCAGTTGGTAGAAGAGATTCTAGCTAGAAAAGCATTTTAAGAGTCTGGCACACAAACCTAGCAACTTGTGTTCTTATACTAGGTTAATGAGCACTGATAATCTTAGTATGTTACACAAATAAGCTGTTGTATTTTACACACATTAGGTCGAATAAAAAAGTGAACTTCAAATTTGCTAAGGATTGTATGAAAACAGGAAGTAAAACAGCAAAATATTTATTAAAAGTTTCTCATAAATATGTTCAGCTTTAAGGAATGAAAAAGCATATCATTCCTAAAGCAAAACATTCCACTTAATTTTGCCTAACCAAATTTATTCTGTAACAGATATTGAAACTCGTATCAGAACATGCATAATAATCTGCTATCTTGCAATATAAATTTCTCATTCTCTTATAACTTCTATGTAACCAGGCCTTCCAGCAATCAAGCTAGATGGAAAATTTTAAAGATATAGTGGAAGGTGTTGAATAAACTTTTTCAAGGAGAAAACAATAAAATCACAGGCTTACCTCTTAAAATTTCTATAGGGTTCTAGGAAAGATTAGAAGTCAGTAATGTCAAAACATAACACTCGGACAAACTGAAATATTTAATTATTGACAACTGTGTTCGACTGAAAAAGTAAGTGTTAGTTTTGGAAAAAAAGTCTTCCTGTGTGAAATACTGAGGGTTTTGATTGCATATTTTTTCCATCAAGCTGTACTTTGATGGAAAATCCCCAGTCACTTTAAGATGTAATTCTTTTTCTTCCCCTCCTCATATAAATATTTCTTTGCTTGTTTGCATTGTGATATTTTTACCCCAAAAGAGAAAGGAACCAAAATAATTAGTTATACACTAGTCAGTTTATTAGGACCTTACGTGTCTGTGTTGTTTTAAAAGCCCACTATGGAGACCATTGCCCAGTGGTGAACAACAAACACTTAGACAGTTGCTACCTAAAACACCACAACATAAATTTATCCAGGCTACAAAATTTTACATACATGAAAAAAAGAAAGTGGGAAAAAAGTAAAAAAGAAAATAAAGAAGAGATGATAAAGAGAAATATATGATAGGTTATGCAGAGAACGATGGATAAATACTTGAAATATTTTAATGATTTTTTGTTATCCTTTTTTTTTATTAAGGACCTTTTATTTTTGTGTTTTCTTGTGGGGTTTTTTACAGTTTGTTTTTGTTTTGTTTTTGTTTTTAGTTAAAACACCATTTATGTTTTTCAGTTCTCTCTTGGATCTACCTTTTAGAAATGAGACTGAGGATTCACTGTAGTACCAAGAGAATACAACTGTGTATTAAACCAACGATTTTCCGTAGACTTTTTGGGTATTTCTTGTCTGAAAAAGCATTTTATGTAGGAATAAAATGTTCACATTTTTGTGGCAGTGTATTTTCATATTTAGGTAGAAAACAACCATATTTTTAATTTATGTCCATTGTCAAAGAATTACATGATTTGTGTCTAATCTTCTGCTTTTAAATTGCAGGAATAAGAATCATTTTTGTGTCTATTTCTAAAAAACTTTTGAACTCTTATGTTTGTGTTTAATCTCCAGCTGCAATTTTTCCATTGAATTTGTATGGATGACTATCTGTGATTATTGCAATCCTTCATTTCCTCCACAGGTGGGTAAATAATTGGTCTGGTAACAACACATCCATGTTTGTACTACCTTTCAGAGGTTTAATTTACAAGATTAATATATAACAGACCTATCAAAAGAGTACAAATTATAGGCTTTTCTATTAAATAAGACTCTATTAGCAAAAATTTAGGAAACCACTCCCAGATATAGGTCTAGATAGGTCTGAGAAATTTGGTTTCCACAAACATATACAAGTATGTTATACGTATACAAGTACATATTATGAACTAACTAACAGCCATTCTAGGACAAATCAAAGATCAATTTAATATCCAGTCTTCAAAAATAGCTAAATTATATACCTAAAGACTATAAGAAACATGGAAATATAGTTGTGTAAATTTTTGCTCTAAATCTGTATGGAAGTATTGGGTTTCAGGTAACAGATAACGTACCAGAGAAGGATTTTGAAAAGGCTGATTACTAATTAGCATGAAGCACTGCACTTAGACCAAAGAGTCTTGTTCCAAGTGCTGCTTCATAATTTGAAAGATTCAAAGTAAAATTTTATGTAAAAATATTTTTATTTAAAACAAACATTACTGATACACTGTTTAATAATTTGTCCTTTTGACAATCAAAAGAGTATATTAAGTATTTTTAAAACCTGGAAGAACATTTGAAAAACTAAGATTGTTACCCTTGAAATGCATGATAATTGATCAGCAGTATATCAAGAAAACAAGAATCATTAATTCAACTAGTATAGAAATTTGAGCATTTTATTTAGGCATTTGAAGTCATCTATTCTGGAAAAAAAGTGGTTTTAGTAATAAACTTAGGTAGCCACAGTTCACCATCACCATCATACCACTATCAGAGAAGTACTGTTTAATTTGATGCAGCTTTCTTATTACTGCATCTCTGTATCTTACAAGAGTTAGGTGAAATCTTTTATTTTGTGACAGTGTTTGGTGATTATTGCCTTTTTCCTTAACTTCATATTCTGTGTATAGAAAAGAAAGACTGTAGACTATTTTGCCCTAAAAAATCTTTAGCAGAATAATATTAGAACCACAGATATTGTCCCTAGAAGGAACTTCTGGGGGCTGTCTAGTCCAGCCTCCTGCTTCAAGGGCCTGAGGTTCCATGGCTACTTTAGGTACTGTTATCTACCTGCTGCACTAGTGAAGAAGGTTTTCTTATTATCCAAATGTCTTTTAGGTGTTTACTATTCAGATTTACCTTTACAACCCACATTGTGATCTTCTTAGCATACTTAGGTGTTAGAAAAAATGACAGGAAGAAACAGACACAAACCTTTTACTTTTTCAGGAGACCATGTCATGGGAGTCTTCAGCATAATTTTGTGAGATATTTTTTAAGATATGGTCAGATCTTATAGTTAAGAACAGGCTCTGGTCTTGTCTAGTTCCAGCTTATGCTGTTTGGGAAATGGTTGGGTGCAACAACACCCTGATGCTTTTGTAAGTACTGTTTTTCTATATGTATCTGTGCGACAAAACCCTAGACTTCTAAGATGCTTCTGCATCATTCTATATCCAAAAAAAATAATTCCTTACCTTTAATGGCCCTTGGATCAGGGCATTAATCAAAAATTCAGAGGGAATTATTTTCTTTACATGATTGCTTTTACATGGGAAAATGATAAAGCTATATTCTCTATATTCTGTAGTCATTTTTATGAATAAAAATAATCATGGAATCTGAGCCTGCAAGAAGTCCAACTTCAGTCCTTAGAGCATATAATAAACAACAACTTCAAAATCTATAGAATATGATTCAGCCTTCATAATATCATGTATGGCAGCATGAAGATAGCTATCCTCAGCACAACATCTCCCTTCAGGGAATCCAAGTGAGTGAGTGGTCAATAGACAGCAACGCCACCTCCCCCCCAACTCTCCTGAAGTGATATATTACTTAATGACACTTGCGTAACACGAGGCAATTAAAATCTCGAAATATTAATCTTCATTTCATTATTACCTCATGGAAACATTTACCTTTTGGGAATAATGGCATCAAAGTGGTAGATTTCTGATTTAGTGATGTTTTATGTTCATATGTAAGTCATACGATACCACACTGAGGAACATTGAACACCTCAAGCAAGATGAGAAAAGCAATCAAAGTCTTTAACAGTTGCTCAAGAACCTTTCCTCTGTAAAAAATGATGGACGTTTGTCACTGTCCTCCAAATACCAAAAATTCCAGGGTGTCTGGATTCCCATAAACTAGGCCAGAACTGGCAGCCTGGAATCTTGCATCTTACCAAGTTTCGTAAATATCTGATAACTGCGGGGTCTGATCTAACAGATATATCTAAAAGGTATTTGACACACAAGATCTTTTTAAAAGTGCAGTGGCAACAGCCTTCAACTTACAAAAGAGCATGTTTGCATAGTCTACTAGTTAGGCCAAATCCTTCCATTTTGCATGCCATATGAACCATGTAAATATACTGTGCTGTAGGGATGGGAATCCATGATACTCGACTCTGCAAAAAGCATATGAAACAAAGATACAAGAGAATTTTTCTAGTTTGGTCTCTTTGCCCAGGAAATGTACTTTTTTTTTTTTTTTTTTGCACAGTACATGACATCATTTCAGTAGGGAAAATGAGAGGAAGTAGCAGATTATATTTGAAAGTGGGTTTTTTGTTAATATGTCTTAGAATGGAACTTTTTAATATGCATTTAACCCAAATACGTGTCATTATGAAAGTGTTATGTTGGCTTTGAATTTTGAAAAATGGAAAAACTCTGAGCTGTCTCTTAACATGAAACTAAAAATAATACTAAATTTTATGACCTGACAAAATAAATTTCATCATTTCTTTTAAAAAGCAGGTTTATGATAGCATTCTATAGGATTTCTTTGTACATAAAAGGCTTCAGATTTCTTTCTATTTAAGAAACTACTTATCTACTCTTCTGTAGTTTATTTGGTAAATAATTACAACTAGAAGAACTTAAAAAAATTCTCAACTTGTTAAAAAATTATCTGAACAAATAATCTGGATGAATTTTTCTACAAAAACAAACAGCTGAAGTTACAATAAATAACATTTCTCCTTGAAACAAGAAACCATATTGTTTCTTCTTTTCTGTATTCCAACATCCCATTCCATAAATTATAAGTAAAAATCAAGTAGAAGTAGTCCTTCCAGTAGTAATATTCACATACTGTGAATGTTTTGAAGTTAATGTCTTAGAACATGAAACTTTGGTAAATGTTTTATGAAATGTGCTGTGCGCATGTACTTGCACTCCATCTTGGTGAAGCTGAATAAATAAAATAAAAAAATCTTCATCGCATCTTGCTTTCATAGAGCTGAACAGCATCTGGCCTTTAATGTTCTTCCTCAAGGTTGGCTGCTTTCCATTAGACTGTGGCTCTTTAGAATTTGTTCTCTCGTGTCAAAAAGCCAAGGCTGACTGTTAGGAGATGTGCAGGAAAGAAAACACCATGCTTTATCTTTTCAGTATGGAGATTAACTTCACCATATTGATTCCAGCTACAGCTCCCTTCTGTTTTAAGAAACAAAATTATTTGATACCAGCTCCTCAAACGACATCAAAAATATCATAAACTTCAGAAATTTGAAAAAAAAGACAGCTTTTGACTTACAATACAAAATTATCTTCCCTGTCTCAAATCCCCAGTGGTGCACCAATCATCAGGTCCCAGAGGAACTCACCACTGAAGGCATTATATACACTGAAAAATCTCTCCGAGGAGTAGATTTCTATTGCAACAGATTGTAATGCCAGAGGTGAGTCTATGGCTAAGTGTGAAACTCATTAATGGAAATGCTGGTATTCTGTGTTAGGGAAAGTTATGAAACTTTCTGATCTTTTGAATTAAGTGTTTGATTGGCCTTTAATGTCATGATGATTTCAGTACATCTACATGAAATTTGCAGATTGTTTTGGTGTGACTGATAAAATATATTGCTGTAGACATTGGCATCCTCAGAATGATAATCCAGTATTCCTTCTGGTGATGACTGAGATTCAGTCTCCATTTTCCCCTTGCCACTATTACTTTATCCTGTGAAATAATGTCTTATCTGTGGTAAATACCATTTTTTCTTTAACAGACAAGAAATGAATCTTTCTAAGGTGGTGTGGTTTCCCACTCTGGTCAAAGTTATTTCTTCAGTTTAGCATACTATACAATTAGTAACCTCTTTGTAGGTAGTAAGTGGTACATTGTAAACAACTTCCATTTGGAGTCATATAGGGAACATTTTTGTCATGCAAAGAGGGGCTGAAACCTGATCCTTAGATTTCAATCAGAGAAACAATGACTACAAATTAAAATGGATTGTATTCAAATCCAATAGGTTTGACACATCACTGAAAATAAGTACAAACTAACTTTCAGTGTGGAATAGATGATGGGAAGGTTGATCTGTCATTTAAATGGAAAACAATGTAAAAAAATTTTAGGCCATTTTGTGAATAGGCAAACACCCTAATTGATGTGTAAATTTACAGTCTTTGTTTGATAGGGTTTTTTAAGTGTGACGTTGGGTTTTATTTCTTTTTAAAAACTTGGAGAGGCTTCACTGAAAGCAATTTTATCAAGTACCAGTACTAAAAGTCTTTGTGAAAATGACCTGTAGCAGGAAGAATAAGAAAGAGAAATACATTTGCCTTTTATAAAGTTGAAAAGATAAGAACAGTTTAAAATAAAAAAGTGCAATGAATTGTTTTAATATGTTTATTTAGCGAATGTGTCTGTAGTGTTATTTAATATATTTTCTTCACTCAAATGTGAGGCAAAAAATGGTAGTATTGGTTACCTTGAGGTACCCTAGCAACAATAACATAACTGCCACTTACATCAGTGTGCTTGATGAAGCACTGTTCTCGCACTCAATTAAACTATCATGCTGACAGAAGAAAAATGGATCCACTTTGTTGCACACTGTCAAACATGCTTTGCCTTCCAACCTCCATTATTCTAGCTAAGTAAAAATGTATCAAACCACTTAACTGTGCCTGTCACTGAAAAAAAAAAAATGACACTAGGGTTTTAACAAGAAAATTTATGAATACCCTTCCCAACTTTCTGCAAACATCAATAATACTAACAACACATTTCCAGTAGTTATAATATTCCAAGGAACCTTAGAAATAGATATCACATCCTTCTTTCTTATGTGATGCCTTTCTTATGTCACAGTTTTATCTTTATCAGCTGACAATGGCTTTCTTCAGCTGAAGAATAATCATATAAGGTCATACTTTTGTCCCTTTTTGTTACAGCAGTGTAACGTTTCCTCATAGATGGAAAAATCACTATCTGAATGTAAGGCAATAGGCAGACCCCTCTCTTCTCATTATACAAACTCTCACTACATGGCAGTCCAGCAGGCAACGTGATGATAGGAAAGTGGACAGCGAGCCACATCCTAGTGATTCCTGGATACTGCCAAGCCACTTGCGGTGTTAAGACTGCCACAGAGCACAGTTGTCATTATAAAGCGAAAGGCATGAATCTCCCTTCTGAAGGAAAGCTAAATGGTAAAGGTCTCTTTAATCCTGATGATACAGCTGTATCTGACTTGCTTTGACATTAATTTAGCTCAGTCTTCTTTCTGATGCTTTGAGACTGCAACAGAGAAGAATGTTTGCCACACAGTTGTCCTCAGCATTCTGCCAAGTAACTGTTAGCAGCTTACCAAAGCGACATCTGTGCATGTGGCAATTGTCTTTAGTCTGAAACTGTTTCTCTTAAATCTAAACCTGAGGGCTTGAATCATCATTTCCCTGTATCTTGCCAATTGCAGGGTGTTATTTTTACACACATTTTTTATTTGGAAATAACTACTGAAATCAAAGACACTGAAATAATAAACTCTGCTATTGAGTACCATTTACATTTTTATTCCAATTCTTTTCTCTACACTAATTTGAGATCTCTGAGTATTTGAAAAAGAACAATTCAATGGGTCTGATTCAGTATTCAAAGCATTCTAGTGCTCTTTCCATCGAATAAATCCAAATTTTAACTGCATTTGATTATTTTATAAAATTAATTTATTTGAATTTTTTCCTGTGTGAAACTAAATTCTTTAAATGAAGACATCTAGTGTCATTTTGATGCCCTCAGCCATCTCACCTGCCCTCCAGTTGCTCCTCCACATCCATGCATGGGTTTCCATAGGTTCTATGGAATGTCCATGAAGCACATTCACATGTGCTTGAATATGCAAGTATATCTAAAATAACATTATACAACTAATTTAATTCAAAGTTATTGCAGCTGCATTTTCCCTTTTGTCTCACTCTTACATACGCAAGCAACACTTAATATTTTCTTTCCTTGTCTGGAATAAAAATAGCAATGAAACAAATATGTTGTCACCACATTTACTCTTCATAATCTTCCAAAATAGACAGGTTTTCTGGATAAATTATTCTCAGATATAGAAAGAGGAAATAATACTTATTCTCTAATAACTGAAATTTTGATTTTTGTAAGCCAACAAGTTTTACTTCCATTACAAACTGATAACACCTCAAAAATATTAATATGGAAATTGATTTGTTAACAGAGACAAAGTGTGGTCAGATCCTCAAAATACAGAAATTAGTATAGCACCATAAAAGTTGTTAGGTCTATGCAAATTTGAAAGAACTGAGAATCTGACTTTCATATGTAATACAGTAATTTTTTCTGTCAGAAACTTATGTAGCAGAATATGAAGAATTCTCATTTGTAAATACAAATAGGTAAGACATGAACCATATTTTGAACTAAAGAATATATCTTTTTACTTTGAGTTTATCAAGACTTCAATGCTAAATTTAGCATACATATGTATACATGTAGTAATTAAGCTGATTTTTCACTTTACAAATAGGAATTAGAAAAAAAACCCTCATGCATAGTCAGTTTACAAAAGATTTGCTTAGAGGAAGATAAATACAGGTCAGAAATTTTGTTTTGGCACCATGTCAGTCATGCACAGAAATTGGATGGCCTTACTGCACTCAGGATAAGATGCTTCTGTCCCCATGACAGGAGTGAGAACCATTGTGTTTAATTCCCAAATAGTTTTAAACTTGTGCATATAGAAGTTGCTGCCTTCTTTAAAAAGTAACCTTTAAGAAAAAGACATTTTAAAAAGTCTTTATTTCTTTTTCATTAATAGAGAGCAGTTCCTTGATTAGCTTGAAAATCAGCCAGGAATAAGCTTTTTCTTTTCTTGTGAGTTGGAGAAAAAAAAAAAAATACAAAATTATACAGAATAAATAGTAAATATAAATCTAGTGAGAATTCATTGCAAAAATAATCCTGCAGTGTTCTACGTTTTTCTAACCTATTTTTCCCACAACAATTTATTTTCTTCTAATTTCAGAAAATATATTTTTGTACAAATAACTAAATACTATTATTCTTCCTCATGTGTGTATTGTTGTAGTTATTCTGTCTGAGCATTGTTTTTGGTAGGGTGGGAAAGGACCTTTATTTGTCCTTGGAAATTCCTAGCCACAGCAAACTCATTTCCTTCAAGAATATTTAAAGCCAGCACAGAAGTTATTTATATACATATGTATATATATATATATATATATATCTAAAAATCAAACTTATTAAACACAGTAACATATTTACAGCTGATTCTCAGTAGCTTTTCAAATTGCCCAGGATTATGAGTTGAAACACCAGTGATGCACAATATTTTATAGCAGCAGCTCAAGAAAAGATTGTCCAAACTTAGGTAAAGCTATCAGATAGGGAAAGTAGCAAAAGGCTTGCAGTTTTCTTTGTTGAAGATGTTGGGTAAACATAGTTACATATTTTTCCTTCCACATACTGATACAGAATGCACATGAAGTTCGGTGTAAAATATTTAAATATTTGCAGGCTCTGGGTGAATACACAAAAATATCTTTTTTTTTTTTTTAACTGACATTTAGTATGACAACATTTCAACTCTTTTCATATTTATTATAAAGGTATGTCAGGTGTAGTTCTAGACAGTGGTCATGTATGCAGTGCATGTACTAACCTAACAAATACACTCTAATGTTATAAATACAAACACAGGTGTTGGAGTTTTCTTGTAAGGTTTTTTTTTTTTTTAAGGAATCTAAATAAATGGAGGGGAAAAAGAAGGTGTAAGGGTAATGAACATTTTTTCCATTGATTGGAAAACAGAGAACAGAACGGAGAGTTCCATACACACCTTTTTTTGAAATGATGAGGAGTAGTGCAATAAGCAATCTTCCTCCCACAGTTCAATCACACAAATTTCTTGTTAAACTTGGGGTGTGACATATTGCCTGCCCACAACCCCATGGCTTCCCACAGTGATCCCTGAGTTTTTCTTTGCTAGGATTACTGCTGTGCTTAAGTTCTGACTGTTGACATGTTATTATAAGGCACTTTTATTTACAATGGTTCCACCTTAAAATAAAATTACAGAAATTCGGCCCCAGCCCAATGTGTTACTACTTCATGTTTGCTGCTCCAGGACTTCCAGATAGTCAGGCTCAGCATGTAAATTAGCCTTGAGTTCAAAATACTCATTTTTAGTTTGTTCTAGAAAAACCTTTCTTGGCCTGGAGTACATGAGTGTCTCCATTAGCTTCAGCTCTTCATGTGTTCCAGGATAACGAACTTCCATGTCAGGCTGGAGCTGGACAATATTTTTTCGTAGGTACTCTGTGATCCCTAGTTGCTGAAGTTCTCTCTCTTTTTCAAGAATGTTTCTATACAAGCAGCTAGCATCCTGAAAAGACAGAAATTCAGCAGATTGATCTGTAGCCTTGTATTTGACATTTGGACCTGTAAGTGGTGAACTGTTCTCTCTTTCCAGGAGACTTCGGCGAAGATATTTGCAATCATTAGCTTCCTTCGCACTTCCCTCCTCCTGTTGCTGCTCCGTATGTTTGGGGCTGAAGGACGGGCTGTGGTACACCTGAACCATGGGGGTAACTATTCGTTGCTCATAGAGAGTCGCAGCTGGGTGTTCCGTGGTGTGGTGTGTTGTCTTATGCCCGTACATGCTGTACTGAAGGTGAACTGGGCTGCTGTCCCTCACTTGTTCATCCACTTGTTTCTTTTTGGATCTTCGGCGCCGATGCAGAACAAGAACAACTATTCCTGCCGCACAAAATACAATAGTTATAAACACAATGAGCAGTCCTAATATTAGAACAGAAAGTGGGACAGCATCTGTAAGGGACCGCAGGATGGTGTCTGCGGTGTTGGCAGTAGGAGAAGAAGTTGTCACCACTACAAAACTGGCATGAGTTGGTAGGGCAGGGCTGTTTATTAAACCTGGACACAAGACTTCACTGTTTAGGGATTTCAATTCCTTTTTTGCTAAGTGTCCTGGAGATTTACAAAAAATATCACCCATCATGGTATTCTTACTCAATTTTTGTATCCATTTTTGCAGTCCAACTGAATCACAAGTACAATCCCAAGGATTGTCTTCAAGTTCAATTTGTACCAGCATATCCAGTTCATCCAATACATTGCTCACAGGTAAATGAGAAAATTGGTTTGTTTTCAGATTTAATCTGGTGAGGGGAACACCTGAAAAGATATGGGGTGGCAAAGCCTGCAGAAGGTTGTTATTTAGGTAGAGGACTTTCAGTTTTGGCATTACATTAAATGTCCCTGGCAAAACTTCTTTGATGGCATTATATTCAAGGTACAAGTACTCAAGGTGCTGAAGGCCAAGGAAGAGATTCTGACTTAGCTTTGTAAGATGATTGCCATTGAGATATAATTTCTGTAGTCTAGTCAGATTCATAAAGGAACCTTCCTCAAGGATCTCAATGCGATTGTTCCCCAGGTGAAGCATTTCCAGGCTGGAATAGTCCACAAGATCTGATTTCAATAACGTCTGAATAATGTTTCCAGCTAGGATAAGCTTTTTAGGATTTGGAGGAGGGGGTCCTAAATCAGACAAGCTTTCAATATTTCGCTCCTGGCAGTGCATAAGAACTCCTGAGAGCATATGGCTGGTGCAGTGACAAGGGACGGGACAAGAGATTCCTGGAAACGTAGTAGGCTTGGAAGTATGAAGCACTAAACTTGGTTCTTTAGTAGGAGCTTTCAGGAGAGGAATCACCTTAGTTGACAGGTGACTATCACTGATAGAGGTGGTTACAACCAAGGGCAGTGATCCTGAAGGATCTTCAAGTTCATTAACAGGATGGGTGGGACAAAGTGATTCTTTTTTCAACCGGCTTAATATGCTGCCTTTGATAACTGAAGGACTATTGCATACAACATCACCTATTATGGACTGAGGAGGCATGTTTTCTAGCCATATCTTCAGCTGCAACAAATCACAGTTACAGGCCCACTTATTGTCTTCCAGCTGAAGGTCTAGTATTCTTCCAATGTGTTCCAAAAAGCCAACATAGGGCAGTGTCTGTAACTGGTTTCCACGCAGATCTAAATGGGTCAACGGCACGAAACGAAATATGTTTGGAGGAAGATACTCAATGGCATTATCATTCAAAATAAGCACTTTAAGCCTGTTGAGCTTGCTAAAGGCACTTGCATCAATCACTGTGATGAAATTGTTGTCTGCTTGAAGGAACTCCAAATTTTCCAATCCATTAAACGTATCTTCTTTAAGTGTTTCCAAAGAATTGTGATTGATATGAAGTTGCTTAAGAAGGCTAAGACCATTGAAAGCCCCAGGCTCAATATCTGCAATATTGTTAAAACCAAGATGTAAAGAAATAGCATTAACAAGGCCAGCAAAATCATTCACGTGTAACATACTCAGGCCATTGTTTAACAGATTAAGATGGAAAGGCCGTGATGGTGGGACATTTATTTCTGATATCATCTTGATGTCTCTTTTGTCACAGTTGATAATCATGGTATCATCCTTTTCTTCACAGGAACACAGACTCTGACAAGATCCTCTGGCTGAAGAAAAAGAAGGCTGTGACTGGAAAGGATCAGATGCAACCACAACTGAGCATAGAATAAAAATCCAAAGCTTCATCTTGTCCAGCAGATTCTATTTAAAAAAAAAAAAAAGGAAAAAAAAAGAAAAAGAAAAATAATAGTCATGATTTCACAGGGTTTGAGTAGTTTTTATGGATTTTTTTTCCCCCGGGGCTACAGCAAGAAAAAATAGTCCTAATGCTGGTCATTGAGCTGCTTCACCTTCCAAACAATATCATATCATGCAAAACACTTGAATTATTTTCTGATTAGAGAATATATATTTAGTTTCATGTACTGAATGAATAGAGTCATAAGGGAAAATCTTCAGTACTTTCATGCTGATACCCAAAGTAGGAAATAATCAGGTGTGTGTTGGTTTTATTTATATGCTGTATAGACTGCCAGTGGACAGAAGCAATAAGTTACTGTCCCAAGAAACTTATATCAAAGATAATATAATATTTTGAATCATTCCTTTGTGTCACTACATAGCACTGCAGATTTTAAGAGTACCTTGCTAAAATTAACTTAATGTTATCCAGCTGCTGAAGAGAAGAAACAAGATTTGGTTTGGATCAACAATGTGTTATGAGCAAAAGCCCATTTTGTCAGGATACAGGGAATCTTTCTTTGGTTCTGCATTATGTATGGAAATCAAAAGGTATTTCCTCTGAAATCCTTGTACCCACAAACTGAAAAGGAAGTAGAAAAAATAATTATCTTTCTTAAATTCTAACACATATATTGTAATTTGTGTGGATATTTAGTGAAAGTGGGACCACAGCACACAGTAGCGTAAAGTTTGCATATATTATACATATAAAAAATTTGTACACACAGTTAAAGTAAAAGAGAACTGACAATGCAGTACATGTCAGAAGAAACAAGCAAGCAAGGGCAAACTTTTTTTAAGATTAATTTTAGACTCCCTCCAATGATTATAATCCTCAATTTCCACAGTGGAGTGTATATGGAACAGACCGTTTATTACAAATTAAAAATTATCACTAGTATCAACCATATGTTATGTAATATAATTATCACCTTTAAACAAGCTGATCTTAAACTTTGAAACACTTGATAAATGCATCATTACAATACAGCTATGGAGTCTCAAGCAAAATTTAGATGTTTAAATCAGTAATTTATTATTAGTTTGAATTAATTTGTCCTACAGCCTATTTGAAGATTCTCTGTTTCTTTCTGTCAAGGCTGCCTAATTGGCAAGACCAATGGTAACTCTTGATATACAATGTAGAGTGAAATCACTGCTTATAATCTTTAATTAAGTATTTCCACATTTCCAAAAAAGTAAACAATAACCAAAAAAACCCTTAAAATGCAATGGGTGATTTAAAAACCAGTAATGTTTATGGGGTGTGCTATTTATTTGAGGACTGAACTAAGCAAGATTCTTAAGTAATCCATCTAATAAAGGTTACAGTCTTTCAAACTAAGTTATTGAAACATGAAATACAGAATGTCACTATACAACCAGCTGTGTTAGTTTCTGAAAGATTAGAACCTTTTACAAGGATCAATTCAAGTATATGAATGAATATTTTTACAGTGTGGCCATATGATCTGGCATCTCATCAATGAATATTTTAAATATAATGCACCTTGGTTACTAGAAACACTATTTCTCAAAGCTTCCCTTAGAACAGATTGCAAAGATTTACACATGCAGGCACTTAAATGCTGTGGTATGAGTATTACACACACACATATACAAAAGGAGCATTGGTTTTCTCCATTAGTAGCTCCTCATAAATGCAAGTAGAAGTATGAGTTTAGAAGTTGCAAGTGCAATTCGCAGTGTGAGAAAAGGTATCCTTAAAAATATGAGCTTTTATCTTTGTTTTAGCAGAGCAAATAATTCTGTTGTCTCATATAACCCTCCTTGAACTCCAGCTGCCTAAGGCTAATATATATGCCTTTAAGTCTGTTTTACCAAGAAGTGTTGGATAAGACACACCATGTCAAGATGTTATTTTGAAGTATGCAGAATAATTCTAGGGTCATATTATGCTGGAGACTTATTCTTGCTTTACATGCATCACTATCCTCTCCAGTGACCCAAGGTAAAAAAATTCAAGCTCTTGACACGGTTGCTGGCTTCAAACCTACTCTATGACTAATTCAACTTTATTTCTGTACACTTTTTCTCATTAGAAATTCCAGCGTCAATCTGTATCAAATTCAAGCAGCACTTATAAAGTCCCTGAGCAAAAATTAAATGAAAAAAAAAATCTGTAAGGCATGTTGCATTCTATTGCATATTGAGAAATTACGTTATAAAAATGAAAGCCCTCCTCTCAGAGATGAAAGTTACAACATTCGTAACCAATTTGAAAACATTCACATTTTAATCATCGTCATACTTCTGTAAGCAGCACTGCCAGAACTCTCTCACACACATATATATACACACACACAAAAAATTAATAGGAGATTTGTATTCTTTTTGCAGTTTTTTTTTCTTTTTCCAAACACTCAGAAATATGTAATGAAGTTCTCAGTGGGCTACTATTGTAAAATAAAAACTGCTCTCATGTAACAGATGACTAACATTTAACTGAAAGAATTCACAATGCAGCAAAATGTAATTTTAAAGACTTGAAAAACTAACCTTTTCATGTGGTGAGGTTTTTCAGCAAATTCCACATGGTAACTTAAGGTTTTTTTCATTTTATCTGCTTTCATGTAAGTCACTGCTGACTGCATACTGTAACTAAGCCCTGTAGGAATTCTAAAAGACTAAAAAATGTCATAGTTCTTTCTATGAGGCAAAGTTGAATACTTCCAGAAGTAGTCACCTTACAGCAAAGACATCGCATGCTTCCTAAATAATAACTTATTTGGTTTTAAAACATTGAAATAGCTTGTTTCCTAATGCTTGGGGGTTTATTTGTTTAGTTGCTTTAATTCAGCTATTTTTAAAAAAATTATGTCGAGGATTTTCAAAGCCCCAAGCTAAGAATTAGCAATTTCTAAATGCCTTCGGGATTTTTTATTAAATTCTTAAGGGAATCACAGTCAGATGACGCATTTAAGACCACTTTTGTACTTGAGGAAATAAAACCAAACACCCGTTCGTCTCCCCTCAAGGGATTTGAATACAGCATTCCCTTAATACACATATTCTACACAGTAATCAGTTTGAATAAATGTGCCTGCAAACTGTTTAAAATACAGTATAAACTGCCATAGTTTAATATAAAAGTTATACAAAGTCATGCAGAAAAATAAATGCAACTTGTACTGAGAAATGAAATTCTCATGTGCTTAGCTAATTAACTAACTGGAGTCTTTCTTACCTGTACAGCAGCAGCACTCCCCGATACACTCAGTAATGCACAGTTGGAGCAGCTGTTTCCACGCAAAGTAATTTTTCCCTCTGAAAAATGCACACTTTCTTCTGAGTTTCCCTTTGCTGCAAGCTCTGGTAATACTACAGCTCCACAAAGTTAAAATCCTTGTTCAGAAGACAAAGTACAAAGCATTCGATTGAAAAAATCTTCCAGGCAGCCGTGCACATCAGACCATCCTGTAAGCAGTTGTCCTTTTTCCTCAATTAAAATTCACAGCATACTTCACAGCTAGGCTGACTTTTCTGCATATAGTTAACTGTTTGCAAGCATTTGGATGCAGTAAACAAACAAGATGCTCAGCAGAGCTTGACTTGATCACTTGGTTTGTCAGATTTTTAGATGCAAGCTGCTCCTGTGTTTTCTCTGTTCTTTCTAGTCTTTCTTGTTAGCTCAGTTTGTTATTAGTCAGATTGCCAGGGGCTGGGAGGTAGGCGTAAATAAAGAGACTTCTTGGCTTTTGACTCAGCCTTTAAGCCCTTCCCCACCAGAGAGCTTTAATCTGCCACTGTCATTTAATACAAGATACAGCTCCACCTTGAGACAGATCAGCTCCTCCTCCTGCAATTTCTCTCACGTCCTTTCTCCCTTATCTAAGTGAGCCTCAGAAAGTAAAATTCAGCTAAATATCTTCTAGATTGCTTAAGGGCTGTTAATGCCTGATTTTGCAAAACAGTAAACATCCACTGCAGCTCTTGCAGTTTGTTCTCTTGGGTAGACCTTGCATTTAGTTTGTATCTGCAAATGCTTGCTTTAGAAACCTGAAAGCATTCCAGCCCAATTAGACGCCACAAAACACACCACAAGGGAAACTTTGTCCTCTGGAAAATATGTCTATCACGTTGAAGTGCAGAATTATTCAAATATATAGATGAGACTGTAAATCCCTCAATCCAGTCCACTCCGTGTGATTGGGGTAGGGGTGAATATGCACAGTTGTAAATACTTTATATCTGAAAAAAATTATGGAATATTAGAGCTCATGCTTGCAAAATGACTGCCGTCAGCCCTTTTTAAAACTGTCCATCTTGTTTTGTAGGAAGACTGGGTTGACTGTAATTGCCTGTTTTACAGATGTTAGCACAGTGTTGGTATCTGTCCATGTGAGATTGCATTGGATTTGCATGAAACATTGTTTTGACAAAAAACGGTCTGGTTGGGGGAAGGGCATTTTTAAAGACATGTATCATGCTTAAGGTATTATCTCCTTTGTGCTCATAAACAAGTAATTAGCAGATACAGTACAGCTACAGGAAGATGTTTATTCTGTGCAAGGAGGATGTTCCTTATTCCTCCTGCACTGCATGGGATGGTTTTATAAGCTGAAAATGCTACTTCCTCATTCATCCCACTGCCACAGAGCCACAAAACCTTTTGGTAAGCAACAACAGATGTGGTGCTCCAGCATATTTGCCCTCTAGAGAGTAACATTTCTGTTTTGTTATTATTGTGCCTTGGATTATGGTACAGACAGTTTACTACAGCCTCCAACCAGTCAGATTCCAGAAACTTCTTGTGCACTGATAGCTCTCTAGGTGGCCTCCTTGACCTTTGAAGGGCTATTGCAATGCACTGTTCCATGTGATGAAGGCTATCAAGATCTTGTCCTATATTTATACTCACACACATATACATAAACTTTTATATATAATCATATGTATTTATATCTTGTTTTATTAGAATGAGCTCTGCAGCGCTTAATTTTCTAAAAATAAAAAATACAATTTAGAAGAATAAAAAACCAAGAAAACATTCCTAAGGAATAGCAGCAATTTGATTGCCATTCTTTTCAACACATCACTTATTTTTTTTGCAGTTTGCTACTTTTAATGAACCTTGTCTCTCAATCTAAACTTGCAGACATTTTACTATTAAGACTAACGTTCTCAGTTATCTATGACCAGCCAAATAAATCATTATTTTCTTTATTAATTTTGAATTTATGAATTTTAAGTCATATTATTTCTATTTTTTACTGAACAGTTTTCAAGTATTAACACTTGTGGTTAGCTGTTTGAGATAGAGACTATCTCTAAATATAGATATTCACACTAAAAGTGAAAACAACATCATTCTTTGCTTTTGAATTGACATCCACAAAAAATCCACATTATTTATCTATAATATTCGTAATTCAAAAACTGCATCTTTAACAAGTTTTTAAAAACGGTTAATGATTGTTTTTCCACCATAATTCTATGAATCATTAAGCAAATTATTATAGAGAATGTGATTCCGCAAGTTCATCTGCATGTCGGTTGAACTGACACAGGGTTTGTACCCTACACTTCAAATAATCATCTTCATCAATTGCTCTGACAATTTTAAATTGTGTGGACCTTGTATAAATAAAATCTAAAACTGTCAGGCTTTTGTGTACTGCAGGCGTATGGTTTACAGATCAGTCTTCAAAATGTTAATCTTCATGGTGACTTGTTTATTTGTAATTCCATTGTTTAAAAATAACAGGAGGAATAAGCATCTGCATTTGCTATTTCAGTGGATAGAAAATATTTTTTCCCATCATTCACAACTCACCACCACTTCTCAGAATGTACACAAGGATCCATTGATTCCACACAAGATGTAGGCAATAAATAATATATCCATCCCTGCCTGTGAGGGGCTTCAAGTCTGTATCAACAACTCTTCACCTATATTTCTTGCAACATGAACCCTTTGAACTCTGTATGAGTATGGGTCTGACAGCTTAATATACCATATTGAAAGGAAGCATTTTCCTGGAACCACTAAGTAGCATCTGAATATTCACACAAGAGAGCTTGCTGAGGAACCAAAACTCATACATATATTATAAATTAAAATTGTATATGGAACGACTGTCACCAAGGCTAAGACTTAACTAAGTAGTATCAGAAAACATGGCATATGTACATACACACACAAAATCAAACCAAACCAAACCAATAAACCCCATACTGTTACATAGCTATAATTATGGAAGCTACCAGAGCCTACTATATTATTTATTTCAGATACAGAACACCTATTTCCTTCACAGAACTATTGCCCCTTTTTATGTATTGGGATAGATCCTACTCAAAACCTTCTTCTGCTCTGACCACACTGTTTGTGTGGCTTTTTGCAGTCATGAACACATTGCAGTTGGGTAAATAAAGGCCAGGATTCTCCTCTAAAAGTGATATACAGACCTAGCACTTATTGTCTAAGCATAAAATTTAATTTTTATATTACCCTTTCTGAGAGGCAATTCTCTGAAATATCTGCTGAAAAAGATATTCAATTTGTAAGAAAACAATCAGGTTAAAGGAAAAAATTTCTATTACCCTGTTGCATTTTCTAACTAAATTAATTTAGACTCATATTTGTATACCTAATATGTAAGTATACAGATCACAAAATTATAGAATAATAGAATGGTTTATGTTGGAAGAAACCTTAAAGATCATCTAGAGAATCACTTCCCTTATCTTGCTGGCCACGCATCTGATGCAGCCGAGGATATGGTTCATTTTCTAGGCTGCACCTGCATATATGTGATATTGTATGCATTGGAAATTACCATCATGCAAAAATCCCATTCCCTGAAATCAATTATTTCAAAGAAAGACATATTGAAGTCAATATCCTTTATATTTCATTTTTCAAGTTAAAAAGTCATATGGTCCTTTAAATGTTCTCCTTGACTTAAAATACATTTTATCCTACTAAACCTAAGAGCATGGCTCCTCACAAAATACTGGATTCTCAGTCATTTAATGAAATATGATGCAACGGGAACAGATGAAACGAAGGTATTTTCCCTTGCATACTTCTTCTTAATAATCCTGTTTTGTTGTATTAGTCAGCTCGCAGAAAAATTTTAACATTTCTGAAATTTGCACTGTTTCCTCCTTTAGTATCTGTGCAATAGGTCTCGAATCTTCTTTAGTTCATTTTTAGTTTTTGGTTTGTTTGTTTGTTTGTTTTGTTGTTGTTTAACCCCTTGACAGAGAACTTCCAGTTCTACATAATATAAGAAGAGTTTACTATCAAAGTTAACATTTCCTATGCTTTTCTTAGATTGTTCATCTTGCTCATAAATTTTGGTATTGGAGTGAGAAATATTTCTTGATCTGAATCAACCTCTTGGAACAGACAGATCCTCCTTGCCTCTCCTCCTAAACTTGGCAATATTTGAGTGTCAATTAAAGAAAAATGCCTAGAGGTGACTGGTCTGTAAAGAACAAAAGTCAACTGAGTTCTTGCAATCTTCAGTTATGATGAATCAGTTGCATATTTTTCAAAATGTATTTTGCTTGCCAATGACCCAAGAACATACACACAAAAAGATTGGGTCATGGTTTGGCATTGTGCAGCATGCTAACAGCGCAAAAAGTTCTCTACTAATCAATTTGTACTCCCTTTTCTTAGCAATTTTTGCTACCCAAACATTATATTATCCATTGATCTCAATTACTGTAGGTTTATACTGAAGTCATCCTCTCCACTACCACCTAGCCATTCAAAACTTTCTTTGAAGCTGAATGGGATAAAGTGCGTTTTGTCCATGTGAAGATAAAACCTAGTGTGAAACGAATAGAATTTGCGTGGACTTCTATGGACTTTGACTTCTTTTCTGATTACTTTGGGCTTCTAGTCAGTATCCATTTAAAAAATACTTGTAAGTTTATATATATGCTAGTTATGTTTTACTTACCTTTTTTTTTTTTTAAACCATATGTTAGAGTCAGCCAATTAATGACCAACTGCACCTCTGAGTAGTAAGCTTCACATTATACTTACAAATATTCCAATTGAGGTACCGGCAGATTTCCTGACTTTTATGGCTGAGAGCAGCTGACTGCCTTTCTCTCATAAAACTTAAAAAAATATCACTTCAGTACCAATTGTCGATGCAGCCCAAAGTTATAAGAATTGTGTAAATCTTTTGAAATTATTAATGGCATATTTTTTTCTCCTGTACTGCAAAAGGAGTAGAAATAACCATTGGGTGTGCAGTAATCAATAATCAGAACAGAAGATATTACATGATTTGCATATGTTTACATTTATTTTTTTGGTGTTACAAAATTACTATTCTTATTCTTTTTCAATAAGCATGAATAAGAAAAACATGAAAACATGAATCTGCTGTGTAATACGATTTTCTTTCCTTTTGTCTATGAATAATGCATTGATATTTAACATTAGTATCCTGTTAAACACAAATGAGTTTCTACATGCTGACTGTGCCTAAGCTTATTCATGATGATGTGTGCCTGTGCCTAACCTAATTGTACATTACATGCTACTGCTATTCCACAAAATCCAGCTAAAATAGATTATACCAGGCAACTTTTAAAAACACCTGAAGAGTAAAGTCTGCAGCAGTCAATCAAGTTTGGTATTTTGCTAGATTGCAAATAGCCATAGCATTCAATTTCTTTCTCTTGAGGGTACTATATACACACTCAGTAAAATTCACAGACCCAGCACCAGTCTAATGAAGTAGTGAATTAGTATTTAAGCTCTGCTTTGAAAAAGATTTTCTCTTCTTTCTGAGAATGTATACCCTTTAGAAAGCCACTGTGTTCCGAACTCCAGCTTTGAATACATAATACAGGAACTGAAGCAAGTGAGCACACATGTCAAAGCACACTCTTTGGATCTGTAAAGTAATAGGTAGTGCTCAAGAGAGTTGTAGATCTTGGTGGCTGGTAACATGCTTCTCACCTCTCTGACTTCCCAATACAGGATTGACGTGAGCTAATTTTCAATCTAAAAGTTCATTAATTAAGTCCAAGTTCATCAATCTATTGGCCTGTTTTTTTAATGTGTGGGCATATCTGGGTTAATTTGTCCACCTTAAAATGCCAGTCTTTGTAATGCACCACTCTGGAAGCCACTGTAATTCGCTGTGATATCTAGAACTTAACTATCATAAATTGGCAGGTACCAGCGTATGCTGGATCTGTCAGGGGTGGAGTTGAATCTTCACAGCAGTGTGTACAGTGCTATGTTGTAGATTTGTGACTAAACCAGAGCTGATAACACAACAGTGTTTTTACTACTTCTGAGAAGTACTTGTACCATGTAAAGGCTTCCTGTTTTTCCAACTCTGCCCCACCATGGGTAGGTTGGGAGTAGGCAAGAAATGGAGAAGGGACACAACCAAGGCAGCTGACCCAAACTGACCGAAAGGATACACTGTACCCTACAGTGCAATGCTCAGCAAAAAGTGAGGGGAGGGCCATATCTGGGAAAGTACTTGTTGCTCAGAGACAAAATGGGCATTGGCCTACTCATGTGAGGTGACGAGTGATCACCTTTACGTATTTTTTTTCCTCTTTCCTTCATTTATTGAACTGTGAGTGTCTCAACCCATGTGCTTTCTTCTCTGCTGCTCTTTCTGTTCTCTTCCCCATCCCACTGGGGATTGGAAGTGAGCAAGTGGCTGTGTGGTGCTAAACTGCTTAGGTGGCTAACCCACAATACAGAGGTACATTAAAGCTCCCTGTCTCTAAATTCATCATGCCCATGTTCCTCTTTTGCACAATATCCATGTAGTCAGACTATTCAGGAAGTGATAGAACTGGAAAAAAAAAAACCAACCCAACTCCTTATTTTGACTTTATTTCTCAAAAGTCTGTAAGTAAATTCACTGTTCCCTGGTGAAGCTGCTGCACGGATGAGTAAAGACTGCAAGAGTATTGGGCTCTAACTGGAGGTACAGAAGCTGTAAAAATCTGAATGCACCTGACCACAGGTACAACTCAGGAAAAGTGTGACAGATGTGCTGTTACATGCAGTTACCTCCTTGAGTGTATTTTCTTAGCCGAGTATTCTGCCGCATAGCCATAGTCCTTGTCTCCACTCACACTATTATCACAGAGCAAAGAGAGCACATTAAAGAAATTCAACCTATGAGATATAGAACCCACTTCAGCCTTTCTGTCAAAGTGGGAGGAAGACACAAACCTACATCTGCCAATGATCTCATTTTTGGCTTCTATTCTCAAACAGACATTTATTTTTAGAAAGCAACTTTAAAAAATGTAAGGTTCATGTTAGTCACTGTAAAAATAAACACATTATGTAGAAAAAAAAGTACAATCAACAGAGTAAGGAGTATATGATTTCCTAAATTAAAAAAAAAAAAAAAAGGAATTTACAGTGAATTTCCCTTTATTGAATAAAGTGTATAGTTACATCTAAGCTCATTTTTTTCAGAAGATATGTCAGATTTCTCTTTAAAAAATGTATACCTGAGATACAAAAGAAAGTTGAAATGCAGTGAGAGGTGTTTTTTAATCACTTCAGCATGTTATACTGATAGCCTACCTTGTAATTTTGATGGCATGACTCCAGACTCACATGGTTCTATTTCCAAAAGAGGAGTGGGCTTATACAACTTTATTTAGTATTACTTTTTTATTAGGCAGATGTGGACTCTTACTTTGCTTTTATGCAGTCTGATAATGCAGACCAAATGAACCTTTGTTTTCACTTTTGAGGTAAGAATAGAAATTTTTATTCATATAGTACTGGATGTTACCTTGGACTGTTAGTTGAGGTTCAGATATTGGGATTTCTTACATGGACCAGGAAGAACATTAGTAAAGCAGAATGAAACATTTTTCTTCTGTAAAAGGGAAGAAAATCCTCTTTAGGCTGTAGAAAGAAAAATTCAATTTTTTCTCCTCAGGGGTGAGGGATAAGGACAGGAGCAGGAATATTTCCACTGAAAAAAGATGCAGAAAGTAGGTCAGGAAGAGTGAACTTTCTGTTCTTTCTTCTATTAAAGAAGATGAGAATAGGGTAAAGTAGTGACTGTATCGAGAGAGTTCATCTCACCAGCTGTGATCATGTTGTCACACACCTTTACTTTTCCTCAGTGACATTAACACACACAAAAGGCAGGAATATATACATTATTTATGCTTCCAAAAATCTATTGCCCTACACTCTACCTGCTATGTACCTTTCCTATGAATAAAATATTTTCTGAGCACTTAACCTTTGCAACAAATTGGCCTCATTTTTATATGGAATTTTATAGACAAAGCAGCTTTTTCTAGAACCCATAGTAAGGACAACTTCCAAATTAATTTTCTGACTTTTCCATAAGAGTTATCTGACTTAAAGATGTAACCACAACTGACCATCTACTGGCACCTGTGAAAAGCCATATGGATTTCACTGAGTCACAGACCATCAGCAGGTGTGAGCTTCTCTGTAGGACAGCTACTGAGTCAGTAGCTAGGACTGGTATTCTACATGATATCAGGGATAGATTTTTTCATCCCCATCACTTACAGCATGGTAGTCACTATCTCAGTCCAACTAATAACTAAGAATATAAATAGTGAATTATTACAGTGTGCAGTGTAACCTGACTGAATAAATATTAATTATTTCTCCCCCTCTGTTTTCAGGTTGTAGTTGGATTTGTTTTGAAACAATAAGAAAAAGGGTTTCAGAACGAACCAAATTTTTCAATTTAGAGAGCACTGTTCTTTATTGCATATAATCTGTCTTAATTAGAAAAATAAATATCTATCTTTAGTACTGAAAATATTTTTCCTTTTTTGGAGGTTTTTTTTATGTAAATGATGGCCATATTTTTGCCAAAACTGAACTTATATTTTTCATTGACATTTTACATCTTTCAGAGGCCTACTACACACAAAACTGACATCTTGATGTTGCAATGACTTCCAACCATGAAGCAGGTTGCAGAGAGAGGTTGTAGGCTCTCCATCTTTAGAGATACACAAATCCTGATTGGATCTGTTCCTGGTCACACTGCTGTAGCTGACCCTGCCTGAGACACAGAGGGTGGACTAGATTATCTAAGCAGATCCCTTCCAGCTTCAGTGGTTCTGTGATTCTGTGAAATGCTTTGGGAATCCAAAATCTGTTGGGTTCAGAATTTTAAGGCACATCACCTTAAAATGGTTCTCAGAAGTGGATTAGTATATCTCAAAACATAATAATTAGCATTCTGTTGGTCTTATTCAAAGTCATGTATTGTTGTATTGTTTTTTACCATGGAGAGAAATGTAAATAATACTTTAATGATCTTTAAATTTAGTGTAAAAACTCTTAAATACCATGTTAAAGGAACACAGTTCATACTAAACAAGCTTAAAGAAATCCCAATATATTAAGAAGCTCATTTAATGACAACTATTATAACTACATGCTCTTTTAAAAAGTATTATAATTCAATTTTACGGGCCCCTTGATAAATCTTTGATTAATTTTTAATATTTATTTATTGTCTGGAGCAAAACAGTGATTCTGTCACAATTTAAAATAATGACCTAATCCAGTTTTGAAAGATACCTTTTGAAATACCTTTGGTATTTCTTGTTCCAATCTCTTGTGGTTTAATTTCAGCCAGCAACTAAGCACCAGACAGCCCCTTGCCCGTTCCCCATCCAGCAGGATGGGGGGAAGAGAATTGGAAAGGTAAAAGTGAGAAAAATTGTGGATTGAGAGAACAGTTTAATTATTGAAATTAAAGAAAATATAATAAGAATAATAAGAAGAACAACAATAATAATGATAATGATGATGATAATGATAACAATAGTGCATTTTAATGAAAACAAAAAATAAAAAACGGAAACAAGTAAACCTCAAGGAAGACAAGTGATACTGATGAAAACAACAGCTCACCGCCAACCAGCTGATGCCCAGCTGGCCTCTGAGCAGTGGTCCCCCTGGCCAACCTTGCCCTTAGTTATATCTTCCATCATGGCACTGTATGTTATGGAATATGCCTTTGGACAGTTTGGGTCAGCTTTCCCGGCTGTGGTCCCTCCCAGCTTCTTGCGCACCCCCAGACCCCTGCTGTTGGAGTCATGTGAGAAGCAGAAAAGGCCTTGGCTCTGTGTAAGCACCACTCAGCAATAATGAAAACATCCCTGTGTTATCAGCACTGTTCTCAGCACAAATCCAAAACACAGTCCTGTACTAGATACTGTGAAGAAAATTCTCTCCCTTTCAAAACCAGTAAAACAAGTGTGTAGAACAGATAATTGAATCCACTGAGACATCAGTTTATGCTCTTTAAAAAAAACTGCCTGCACTTCTGTGACATTTAGTATATCATTTTGGAAATGCACTTTATTATTAAGGCTATTTTAAAGAAAATATTTCACATATCAAAGGAAGTAACTTTCAAAGCACTGGACACTTTGAGTGAACTTCTAGCAAAAACATGGACCAAAGAATAAACCTTTATAGACCCTAATTTGAAGATCACAGGTGTTCTGCCTAGAATTCAGTTGTCACTATAAAATACTCAAGTAATTGTATTGTCTAAAACACAAAACAAGCAAGCATTGAAATTCAAGGGACTGATGCTAGTACATTGATTATCAAAGTATCAATCAACTTTTACAACCAGTCAGCATAAACACATATATTCCTTAGTTAATAACTAATATGAAGCTCAAAAAAATATACTTCAATCAAAATGCACTACACTAGTCTATTAAAACAACACAGTTAGAATCAAGTGAATCTCTATTGGCTCAGTGGATGCAAGTAGGAAAAAATACAGTGTATTTTTCCATCCTAGCAACGCTGCCACATTTTGTTTTCAAACTTCTACATTAACCATTTCAATGTTTCAGTTAACTTTTTTTATTCTTTTGACACTGTCAGCATTATGCTAATTATTTAATTTCCTATAAATATTATTTGAATTTCATAGCTGCAAGCTTTTAACTTCATCTTTTTTTAATTGTGGAAGTATCAACTGTTCAAGAGCTTGAACATTAATGCACTCATCCATTGATTTATGCAGACAGAAAATAAATTATAATAAATAACAATAAATGTCTGAATTTGAACTTTTGACTGCAGATCAAAATAATGCAATGTGGGTAATTAAAATTTTATATATATATATATAAAGAGAGTATTGTCTACATAGATATGTCCATATGAGTGCAAAGGTACAGAGTGTGTTGACTCTGTGTTATCTTGCTGCTGTCCAGTTCTGTCACTTTTTCCCAGGTGATGTTGATTGAGATTTAACTGCTGTAACCTCATTAAGACTAACGCTGAAGTAAACAGGAAAAACACCCATTGATTTCTACCAAAGCTTTTGCTGACCCTACAAAGTTACTGTAAATAAATCCATTTATTGGAATTGTTTTAATGATTACTAGTTTATAAACAAGCAATTGACCAAATAATGTTAAGTAATATGCTACCATTAAACATGCTCACATCTTTTCCAGTACTAACTTGAAATTTTGATTTCTTTTTCACCATTTATTCTCTGACTCTTAATCCACAAAGGAAGAAAAAAAAACCCAGAAAAACATTGATACTCAATGTTCTAAATGTTAAGAGATGTTCATAGTATGTAAAACTTGTTTTCTTCATCCACTTCTGGTTATTACCCTGCGTCACAGAGATAACATATGGAGGAGCAGTTTCTAAGTACAGATCAGTGAGATACAATGGGAATCGTGCAAAAATCTGTTCATTAGTAGAAGGGACACTTATCAAGCTGCAGCAGTCTGATGGCAGATCCTCAGAATGAAGCTGCTGGATCTAAGTTGCAGTACGGTTGACTTGAGAGTCAGGTGGTGGCACAGAGTAAAGGTGTCTCCTGGTTATAAACAGGATTCCATGTTACAGAATGTTTTATCAAGTAAAGAGTGATGAGCTGATAGAAACTACAGTAGTAATACTGCTTTCTTTTTTTTTTTTGATTTTATATGAAAAATCTGCTATCATTAATTTTGCATCATATTTTTCACACCACCACAGCAAATACCACTTGTCATTCATAATCTGTAATTCCTTTGAATAAGAATTTACATGAAAAGAAAATGATTCAACAGGAAAAGAAAAAAAGATTATAAAAAGAACTTAGATTAATTCTTTTTAAACCATGGTACTCATTATATTTCCTTTTTTAATATACATACATATTGATAATATGCAATCACATTATTATGACTCATTTTCAAATGTTTGTCTTTGGGGTTGGAAGGGTGGAAATTCAACAGAGAAACATTTTCATTCTCTATTCATTCTGAAAATTTACATAGAGTATATTTGAAAGCAGTACAATGCCTTGGTCTTCTTTGAACTAAGTAATTGTCAAAATGGAAAGTTTCACAGTCTTTCTTATGCAAAATAATGTACCTAGATTCAAGTGAAAACTGAACTTTCAGGGAAGGCAGGAAAGATTGCCTTAGATTTACAGCTCAACACCACCCTCTCCTGGCAGCACCTCCCAACTGAAATACTGTCAGTTCTGAAAATTTGAGAAACATTTTTGTATTGATTTTAAAATATGGACATCACTTTTACTAATTCAAATAGTATTCCTAACTTACTGGAGAAGAAGAAATTTTTTTCTTTGTGCTGAGAACTGTAATCCACTAAAGCAAAATCTTCTGGGTTTACTGGTTTTCTAGTTTTACCACCATGAATATAAAGGTATTTTATTTTAGATTAATTTAAAAGTATGTACAAAGCTCCAGCCGTCAGACTGTTCACAGCCCATGTGTAGTTAACACCTATATTTTAATCACTTAGAAAATTGTTATTTGTTCCCTGTAATGATTAATCTAGGATTAACAAAATTTAGGGAGAAAGTATCATTTAAAAAAATCATAAATTTATTACAGTTCAAATATGAAAAACCGAAGAAAATACCACTTGAAATACTGGAAAGATCAATAAGTAAGGAACGTATTGAGCTTACCTATTTGTTTTATACATTGCTGAGCTATAACAGCTTTTTCTTCCTTCTATTTATCTGCAAGCTCTTTTGAACAGCTTCTTTTGAATTTATATGTTTCCTATCAAAATCAGTTTCAAATACGGACCAAGTCTTTGTCAAAATTTCAACAGCTATCTGAAGAAGTATATTGCTACTGTAAAAGCAGTAGTCTATCCTGTCATAAAAAAATAAAAAAGAAAACAAGAGAAAAGATGTCGTAAAGGTCATCTGGAATCAATTCCTATTAATATCTTAATTATTTGCAATCCCAAAAATAATAAGCATGTCAGTGTGTAAATTGAAAATTGATGACCCCTGGCATGAATTTGTTTTCAGGGCTCAACATCATTTTCAAAGCAACCAAATGACAAGCCTTTGACCAAATTTGAGCTTGGTATTAGCATCAGAAGTTATTGTCATTCTCTCTACAGTTCAAATTATAATTTTATTTCATCAAAAAATGTATTTGTTGATAAATGTACACATATCACTATGGAGCTAGCTAGCACAGATTAGAACATTTTCACATTTTGGCTCTAATGACATAATAGAAAATTCTGCCATTCACTTCACTGAATCAGCAGTTTCATTTGGCAAATATAAACATGCAGGCTTCTGCTTATCTCTTCCATATCTGAATTTTAGTGATCTTATTCACGTTCATAATTTTAGTTTTTACTTTTATATTTGGGAATAGCTACAGTAACACAATGATGTAGTTGTCTGCCACTGTTTGCTATAAATACTTGACCCAATTATGAAGTATTATTTTTTTGTTTGGTTTTTGTCTGGGTTTGTTTTTTTTTTTTGGGTTTTTTTGGTTTTTTTTTGTTTTTTGTTTTTTTGTGGTTTTTTTTTTGGGGGGGGGGGGGTTTGGTTGGTTTTTTTTTTAACTTTTATTCATGCAGATTAAAGAGCCAAACCAAAATATTAAAACCCACCCACCTAGAAATGAGTGTGATGATGATGAAAATTGGAGTTGATTAAATTAAATCAATATCTCTGATTACTCTCTGTATTTATTTTTACACTAAGCAAACAACAGTATGGAAGTGTGGTTTTGCCTTGTACATCAATAGTGGAGTGGGAAATATGGACTCATATTATCAATAGTTAATTGTGTTCTCAAAAGTTGGTTACCCAAAGACATAAATGATCATATAAATAAGATAATTTACAAATAAGACCATTTGACTAATCTGAAAAAAGTTTTAAACAAGACAATGAATTTATTTTCTGCATTCCCTGTAGCCTTAGAATGAAACCTTCCCTCTAAATTTTGTTAAACTACCAATTTATAGTTTTTCTGATCAGATACAGTAAAATCCAAATTGCTTGAATTCATGAAGGTTTTGTGTACCTCAATCAAAAAGTTTTCTTCTTGCATCTCTTAGGCTTGTTGGCTTATTAGGGAGTAAGATTATCTACAAGGTGGTAGTTGCTTTAACACAAAGCACGTCATGTATATGAATTAGGATATCAGGTTATAAAAGGAGGATGTTACTCCTAGTAAGCATTAAGGACACCATGCACAATTACTTTTTTTCTTAAACTTTGATTTTAAAATAACACTCTTATTTTAAAGAAAGACTTGCATCTGGGTTTGCAGTTCTTTGTTCCTAGTGATACACCAACATATCTTTTGCTTTCCTTTTTCCCATCTTTCATCTAAGAACCTTCAAGTTCTTGCACTATAAAGGAGGTTTCCAGCATTGAAGAAAAGGATAGCTACTGTAAATTACTGATTATATAGTGAGTTTGATTTTCATTAAAAATAACAGAAGATAGACAAGGACAAACAGGTGTCTTTTCTGGCTCTGTACTTTTTAATAAAGTCATTTTTTGTAGACAAAGACCCCATGAAATTTCTGGTGAAACTCCTACATACTTCAATGAAAAAAAACAAACTAATTGGGTTTTTATTGATTTACAAGGTTAACCTACCTTAAGAGTGGGAAGTTTACATCTTTAAACACCGTTTCATCCTAAACCACAATATCCCACAAATGAACGTATTTCATACTTCCAATATAAGGATAATCTATGAAACATGGTAAACAACTGGTTAGGGGAAAGCCTCATAGAATCATAGAATGGCTTGGGTTGGAAGGGACTTTAAGGATCATCTAGTTCCATCCCCTGCCATGAGTAGGGACACCATCCACTTGAACAGGTTACTTAATGCCCCATGCAACCTGGCCTTGAAAGATGAATTATCATTATCTACTTTTAAGTACCATGAAGTCTTAAATCATTGAAATGTTGTGAAAATCTGGCAAATTACATGCTGTAATATTGCAACAAAATAAATGATAAAATACAACTTGGTTGTTTAAAGTCAAGAGTTATAATCTTTCAATTATGTTGTTTTTACCCTCCAGTAAGAAAGACATTGTGAAATACAAGCTTGTCTTATGTTGTCCATTATTTAATGGTTTTCAAACTGTTTCTATTTCATTATATTTTAAATGATTCAAAACTTCATTGAGTTATTAGCCTTTGATGACCTGCTAGCGCTTCTCTTTACTGTAATAAATAACAGTACCAAGTAAATACAAGCGTAGACTACAGTATGTTAATTACAGTTTAAATGTTACTGCTTTATTTTAAATATCCTATTATACTCACATATTATCCAAGATAATGAATAATCTGAATTCAGGGTAATTCAACAATAATATTCCTTCCTTTTTCCTTTTTTTTAGATGCCTGTTGTGTATGTTTTCTTATATTTGCTAGAAACTAATCAAGGAACCATCAACATGAAGGCCATATTTTTCTTGACAAAGAACTTCAGAGGCTGAAAATGGCAATGTCCTCCCAAATGCAACCTAAATGAAGCCACCAGCCTTAGGATTTTCAGGAGCCCAGGAAGGGTGAGCATAACAGCAGGAAGAGGGGTATAAAAGAAGTGTGTGTACAAGAGTTTAACTGCATTATTTTTTCTTATTCTTCCAAAACAATTAGATGTGGACTAAAACTGATTAGACTCTTAAAATCTTATTTACAGTAACAATAAATTCTTGATTTTCCATATCTGAAAGGTGTGCTTCCTCTTTCTCTATAAATCAGATTTTGAGTGTAACACCAGAGCTGGTCCTGTTGCTTGCATAAATGCACGTTTAACCAGCATATCCTTCGTGGGCTCCAGATGCTTTCCAAAAGTTGCAACTCTCCTACAATTTGACCATCACAGCTGTAAAACCCATCTGAATTATTCTGACAGGCTAGTATGTCTCATAAAACATTAACAGTTTGTGTTCAGGTAACTAAATTCAATCCCAGCTCTCCACTGACTATGGAAATGGGTCAAGAAAATACATTTTAATGTTTTAAACCCTGAGCCAAATTTCAGCCAGAAAAAGGCCACTTAGCTGTGTATGACTGAGTATTATGGCAATACAGAAAATACACACTTTTACTATAACTATTTCCTATTACAATTACAAAATGCATTTTAACATTGTCACATTAGTTTTTATAGACATTTTATAAAGACATCAATAAGCTAATATAAGATAATTAAGTGCATGTTTAAATGTGATTAAAAGGTTACATTCTTTCCAATGTAGCATGTGAGAAAATTTTATGAAGTCAACAAGACCCAATATTAAGCATTTACACATTTAATTCTATATTTATATGTATAAAAGTTATTTGGAATTATATGTTATATAAAATCATTTAGTATGAATATATTCAGCTAAAAAGCTATGAAATAAGTAATATATAAAATATTCAATACTGTATTTTATTTCAGTAAGCATAACAATCTGTATCAATTTTTATTTCCCTACCCTCCCCCAGGACATATGGAAATACTACTTTCTCTTTTCCCCAGCTAGCATCACTTTTTCCTCTCACAATTGCTTTATCATGCTCATATATTTTCTTCCGATCATCTTATTCCATTACTGATTGCATGTCTCATCAGTAATTTTGCAATTATCTTAAATTATGTCCCTAGTAATTTTTCTAATTATTTTGACTCACATACCTTAATTAATGGTATTCAAATGAATGTTTGAATTTGAATCTTTCTTTCATTCCTTTCTAGTCAATAGCTATCTCAGGAATTCATTAGCAGTCCAAAATTACTAACTTGTCACAAAAATAGTATTTCTAGGAATTATGCTTGATGTATTTAAAAAGTTATCTGTCTCTGCCCTCTAGTGGTCATGTCATTCCTCAATCATCTCTTAAGAGGAAAAGAACAAAACACCTAAGAAATAAAATGCTTATTGATTTTAGCTTATTTCATCCCAGTTTACAAAATTCAGTCAACTTTTCTGTAGAAAATGGCTTTGTACAATTCCTTTAGATTCATGCTTCTATGCTTTCAAAATAAAAACCAAATACCTTGAAAACAAGCAAATAAGGTAATTTTTCCATGTCCAGTATGATATAAAGTAGTTTTTTAATTATGTTGCACTGCAGTTTCACTGAATCCATTTAAGAAATTTTCAGTTTTGAAGCACTGCAACGTGGGAAATCATACCCAAACTCATTCAGGGCAATTTGTTTGAAATCCAATTTTTTTTTTTTTTTTTTTAAGAGAAACTGTAAAAAAGAAGAAAAGAAAAAAAAAAAAAAAAGGAATTTTAAAAAATCAGCACAAAACCAAAACATTTTGCTATAGTGATTTTTTTATTATAATAAATCTTATATCTCTGTTTTAAAAGATAAGCCAGTATAATTTGTTCCTTAGAAGAAAACAATTCGAAGACATGAGCTTAACATTACTGAGATTCTTCCCTACCTACAGTGATAGAATTTTGCTTCTAGGCTTGATGTCAAGGAAAAGAGCCACTTCCTGCCTGGCAGCCAACTCTAAAAATCCTCTTTTGGCCCTAGGAAGTTTTCCTTTTCCACACCACTGAGACCTGTCTGACAGTTTATTAATCTTCTCAACATCTCAACAGAGGTGCAGGTGGAAGCCTCATCTGCTTCATGTCTGTTAATTCTGTCTGCTCCGGACTGTTTGCTCTTCTTGAGCCTTCTCTTCAAGTTCAGTGGCCCTCAGTACATAGGGGTAGCCTCCTCCATTTGGCAAGTTTCACCTGACTTTCCTGTGCTCTTTGGAGGAGCACAGAATTATAACTCCAGTTCAAAGGGAGCTCTAGAGACATCAGTCCTAGATCAGTAAAAGCAGGATATATTTCAAACCTGAATGTTGTTGTATAGGGATTTGTCCTTTCACCCTCTCAAAATCTTCAGGGATGAAGACTTCACAGCCTCTCTAGGCAGTCTGTTCCAGTGTTTGATCACTCTCATTGAAAAGACTTTTTGCTTTTTCTTCTTGTCCTATCACTTAATACTCTGGAGGAGTCCTGAGACCAAAAAGACTGGCACGTGACACCAGCTCCTCAATCAGTTGATGACTTGTCACCAGTGGTGTTCCCCAGGGCTCAGTATTGGTGCCTGTCCTATATAACATCTTTAGTGATGATTTGGATGAGGGGATTGAGTGTATCCTTGGTCAGTTCACAGGTGACACTGGGTTAGATGGGAGTGTTGATTTTCTTTAGGGTAGGAAGGCTCTGCAGAGGGATCTTGACAGACTGGATTGATGGGCCAAGGCAAGGACAGCTGCATGAGGTCCGAAAACGTAAAATGATGGGTCCTGCACCTGGGTCACAACAACATCATGCAGTCTGTGACACTGAGGAAGAATGCCTTGAGAGCTGGTCAGCAGAAAGGGACTTGGGGATGCTGGTTGACAGCCAGTTGAACATGAGGCAGTGTGTGCTCAGTTGATGAAGAAGGCCAATGGCATCCTGGTCTGTATCAAGGTTAGTGTGGCCAGCAGGACCAGAGCAGTGATTGTCCCACAGTACTCAGCACTGGTGAGGCGACACATTGAGTGCTGTGTTTGGTTTTGGGGCACTCACTTCAGAAAGAACATTGACGTGCTGGACCATGACCAGAGAAGGGCAACAAAAGCAATGAAGGGTCAAAGAAAATGTCTTATGGGGAGTGACTAAGGAAACTGGGATTGTTTTGTCTGGAGAAGAGGAAGCCCAGGTGGAACCTCATTGCTCTGTACAATTACCTAAAAGGAGATGGTAGTGCGTGGGGTCAGCCTCTTCTGCCATGTTTCAGGTGAAAGGACAAGAGGAAATGGCCTCAAATTGCACCTGGGGAGGTTCACATTAGAGATTAGGAAAAAAAAATTCACTGAAAGGTTTGTTAGGCATTGGAATAATTTGCCCAGGGAGATAGTGGAGTTACCATCTCCAGTAGTTTAAGAAGCATCTGAAAGTGGCACTTGGCTATATGGTTTAGGGGTGGTTATGGTGGTGACAGGATGATGGTTGGATGACCTTGAAGGTCTCTTCTAACCCTGATGGTTCTGTGATTCTGTGTGATTCTCTTACTGGCAGACTTCACCGGCACCTACTTGTTTCTTTTCCATTGTCTGGCAGAAGCAAGGACATCCCCACATGAACAACTATGGCACTGCTCCTTACATTCAGAACCCTATGCTCATCCTTGGTATGCTCAGCATTTACTTTGGTGGTAATTATTACTGCTCACATGGATGAGCAGCAAGAAATGCTTGTTGAAGGCCTCAGTAATTTCTCCACACATCCTGGTTGCAAGACCCTTACAAACAGCAAAACCTCTCAGACAGCTCAGATAGTGAGCAAATGGTGCCTTCACTGTTATCCCATCCTCACCGTGCCGAAAGAAGTTTCTCAACAGCATCACGGACTGCCCTGTCACAAAGGTGTCATATCATACTTGGTTTCCTGATATGTCTTTCCTTGTGGAAGTTGTTCCTACTCATCCGTTACCAGGTCTTAGTTCATTTTCTGTATGACCATGTCTGCAAGAGGAGAAAAGCTTTTTTCCTGTTGCCTGAAAATCCAGTCTTTCAGCCTGCCCCAACCTTGTAGCCTCTGAGCTTTATTGATTCAAGCAGTCTTAGTTCTCCTCTCTTAACAAAGCAGGGCTGAGGCTGTTGAACTTCCAGGGCCTCTATGAAAAACTCGTCAATCTTCTTGCTGCTGAGTCCTGCTCTGATGTTTTGAAGATTATCCATTCCTTACTGCAGCCCTGTCAGTATGTGACTCAGTGCCTAAACAGAGTTTACCTGCATGATGAAGGGGGTGCACAACTAGCCCATCTCAGTCCTGGGAAGGTGTCCATCATTACTTGCAACCTAGCACTGGGAAACTGTCCTCTCACAGGACTCAGTAGAGTAAAGCCTTCTAATCTGCCATTGAAGTCCACTGGTCAATGCTAGCCAGGACTGTGTCCTGTGGTGCATTACTGCTATGGTTGTACCAAACTTGGCAATCCCAGTCTGTCTCAAGCAGTGTCTTCAGGACTGCTGCCCTCACAAGATGACCGTCAAATCCCCTTTCTGCTGCCCATGGTTGCTGTCATTCCTAGAAAAAGTTAAAGAAACACTCCATGGTTGTGTAATAGCTCTCCATGCAGAAAGAACTTGAAGGTGTAGGTCCTCCTTAATAAGGGAAAAGCAAATAGATGATGCAGAAGCCTATCTCTCTGAATAGTCATTGTGCAAACTGTACAGTTCCTTTTTGCTAGCCCTGTTTGGCTTTCTCAGTATGATGCAGCTGAGGAAAGTGAAAGGACAAAACCACTCTATTTTGCAACAGTCACTTCAACTTCTTGCAACCTGTGGTGTTTTATTTGTATGACACTATGTATATGATATTACTCTAAAAAGGCGACAGACAAGAAATCTGCCAGGTGTGCAGCAAAACAAAGTCTACAAAAATGCTGTTGAAAATAAACATCAAAGTGTAATAAAGAAAGAATACCTAGGAACCAAAGGATTACCTAAAACCAAACAGAGGAAAAAAGGAACTGAATTTCCAGGCTGAAATCAAGCTAGGAACAAAAGACCAGTCTGCAAGGACACAAGAGGCCTTTTTGCTTTATTCTTATCTCCTCTGAGTTTACTTTTTAAAGTTACATGTCCTACCGTATATTAAAATATAATTATATTGAAAAAACACTTTTTTTTTTGACTGTGCTTACCAAAATAATGGCAAAACATTTTTGATAGATATCTTTTAATTGCTCCTCAAGTTAGGTTTTGTACCATGCGGTAGCCTGTTAACCCCCTGATTCTGTGATGCCATGTTCCCCCTGTTCCCTGCCCCAGCCTTGGCCACTCCCTCGGTTTCTCCCTATTGGCTCCTGTACCACAACCACGCCCAGGGACCACCCCTGGGCCCCTGACAAAACCACCCCACACCCAGACCACGAGGTTTCTCTCTCTGCCTCTGAGGGTGCTGGGACAAGGTGTGACTAAAGCCATCTTACCACCCTCATGGGAGACCCTTCTCTACCTCTTTTATCACCACTGCATTGTAAAGCTGCTGGCTGCCGGAGCCAGATCGAGGGGCTGTCCGAAATGGACTCCGGGATGTGACTGATCGCACGGTCCAAGGTAACCCCTGCTGTGCTCACAGGGAGCTGCAGCCTGCTAGGCAGAGTCAAGCAGTTACAACAGTACCATAATTCTCTTAGCATTTTATATTAGTTTCAATAGCAGAAGTCAGCTTTATCTGTACTCCTCAATCAGTTTCTGTCATGTCTACATTTTAGGAGACCTTCCCTGAGGGAATCCAGACATTCCCATGTGGCATGTCTATTCATTTTATATGTAAATTTTAGCATCTCCTTCATATTTGAAAGTAAGAGTTTTTGATGGTCTGCTCTGCTTTTTGGTAATTTCCATGATCAGCATGCTGTTTTTTTTAGACAATATCAGATTACTTTCAGACTGTTTTTCTCATGGCTGGCTGGTCCGCATTCCTGGTACATACATGGCTCCTAGGTTTGCAGCTCTACACACCTTTTCATGTTTAGCTCTTGCATACACTGTTACTAACTGTGTTTTCTCCTTCCAGTTGGTAACCACCATTCCTTGTTCTCTCACTAGTACAGAGAAGGTGGTCACAATCCTCCCAGCCCAGTCCCAGGGTGGAGTCCAATATTGCCTGCAACCTAGCGCTAGGAAACCGTGTCCTCTCATATAACTAATTAAGGCAGAGTAGTGAAACAGTGGTGTACCCAAAGACTACTGCAGCCCTTCTGGAACACTGTCAGCAGTTACTTACTGTTGATTTAAATATGTAATATTTAACTATTTTTAATTCTTCACATTTTTATTACTAATACAGGAATGCAGTGAAGCACTGGCTTTTGTATGCACTCTAAATCATATCACTTATGCCCTTCCTCTCTGTTTTTCAGCTGTCTTAAGTGACCCAAGGTTCCTCTCAGGAATTTGATGCAAGAGACAATAAAGGGATAATAGAAATGGAGTTTTAATATGTTGTTTTCTTAAAAGACTTCAGTTTATGTAAATTTAATCTCAAACTACTTTTCATATGCATATGGACCAGAGAGGAGTGTGGATGTTAACACATGCTTAGTCATCTTAATTATTCACTCTTGCTCTTCTGCAAGATTCAAAGCTTGAAGAACTGTCCCTAAAGGCTTCTTTGTATCCATATCTTATGACATTCTTGATGAAATTGTGTTTTTCTATTTCTTCTAAGACCAGTACAAATGAAAAATATAAAAGTATTTTATAGTTGAAGGTGGTGCCCTCATGTCCCTCAGTAGCTGTGAAATGAGACAAACTGCATTTGATTCTGTAATTCTGTGCTTTGATAAGTTACTTAATTTTCTTCCTCCGTAGAACCTCTTTTTATCTGCCAATTATTCTAGATGGTTTGCTTCTACACTTCTAAATAACTACTGTTTTTGGGATGGACTGCCTGTGTCACTTGGCATATATTTTCTTTTGATCCTTCATGGTATATCTGTGGAATTTACAATAATGTATTAGTCTCACTTGGTTTGGTGTGGCACAATAGTGCAAAAAGTGTAAATGGTATGAAAGCAGCATCACAGCCCTGAAAAAAAGTGCTTAAATAGTGGGAGCCTAAGGGTGTATGTTAATGCGAGAGGCATTAACAGGGTTAATTAATACATTAAGGCTAACTAGGACTGTCTGAAGTGTAAGGTCTTCAAAACAGTGCTGGAGATCTATATGGAATAGAGCAGCCGATTGTGATAGCTTTTCTGGATTAAGCTCTTAGGAAGCAGTTCCTGAAATATTGCTTGGAGAGTGCTACTTCATTTGTTCAAAGGGGAGCCATTGAGAAATGAAAACAGGTATTGTGTGAGTTTTCAAGAGCCCACAACACCCACAGAACTGTGAAGTTAATCAGGTATATTGTTGCACTGATATGGTCTTTAAAATAATCCAATACATCCCTCACATAAATATCAAAAATCCTGTAGATATGAATATGGAGAAGGGACATATAAGTGTCTTCAGTTCTAAGTACAGGATATGATGTCATTCTGTAGGAAGGTAATGATAACCGAAATAGTCCATCTTGTTGCTGGTCAAACATAAAACCAACTCTGGTTTAGATAGCCTGAGCGCTGTAAATTTTAGCATATCTCACTTTGGTAAATATTACTTCCAAACTAGTGAAGCTGACTAAATGAAATTTCCTTATTTGTTTTGCTTTTCCTTGAAAGAGGTTGCCAAGAATAATTCTTCTCTGTTGTCAGAGGAGTATCACAGAATCTCAGAATCACAGAATGGGCAAGGTTGGCCAGGACCACAGTGGTCCAACCTCTCTGCTCAAGCTGTCATCCTAGAGCACATTGCACACAAATGTGTCCAGACAGCTCTTGAATATCTTCAGTGAGAGAGGCTTCGCAACCTCTCTGGGCAACAGCCACCCACACAGTAAAGAAGTTTATCCTCATATTCATGTGGAGCTTCTTGTACTCCAGTTTCTGCTCATTTCCTCTTGTTCTATTGCTCAGCACCTCTGAGAAGAGGCTGACTCAATTCTCTACACACTCTGTCTTCAGATACTTACAGACATTGATGAGGTGCCCTCTCAGTTGTCTCTTCTGGAGTCTGACCGGATCCAGCTCCCTCACCCTTTCCTCATAAGAGAGATGCTCCAGTACCTTAATCATCTTTGTCACCCTCTGCTGGACCTGCTCCAGAAGCCCCATGCCTCTCTTGCACTGAGGACACCAGAAGTGGACAAAGTCTCAGTAGGGTTGAGTAGAGGTGCAGGATCACCTCTGTCATCCTGCGGGAAAAGCTCTTTCTAATGCATCCCAGGATACCATCAGCCATCTTGTCCCCAAGGGCACAGTGCTGGCTCATGGACAGCTTGTTGACCACCAGGAGCCCCAGGTCTTTCTCTGCAGAGCAGCTTTCCAGGTTGGACCTCACCCTGTACTGGTGAAGGTCTTTATTCCTCCTCAGGTGCAGGACCTTGCATTTGCCTTTGTTGAATTTCAGAAAATTCTTCTCTGCCCATTTCTCTCTCCTTTGAGGTCTTTCTGCTGGGCTGCCCAGCCCTCTGGGGTATTTGGCTCTCCTCCCAGCTTTATGTTGTCAGTGAACGTGCTGAGGGGGCCTCTATGCCTTAATCCAAGTCATTAATGAATAAGTTGAACAATACTGGGCCCAGTATTGAACCCTGGGGGACATCACAAGGCTTCCAATTAGACCCTGTGCCAATGATTACAACACTCTGGGATCTGCTGTTCAGCCACTTCTCAATCCATCTCACTGTCCACTCATCCAATCCACACTCCAAGGTTTGCCTATGAGGATGTTGTGAGAGACAGTGTTAAAAGCCTTGCTGAAGTTGAGGTAGACAGTATCCACTTGCTCTCTTCTCACCAAGGCAGTTGTTTCATCAGAGAAGGCAATCATGTTTGTCAAGTACGATTTACCTTTAGTGAATCCATGCTGACCACTCCTTATCTCCTTCTTGTCATCCATGAGGATAAACATGGCCTCCAGAATGAGGTACTCTATCACCTTGTAAGAAATAATAAAGGTTAATGACTCAATCAGCCATTTGAAAAAGCAGCAGGGTACTTTACTAAGGCCAGGTTTGCACTCCTGCAACTGAAGGGGAGGCAGAAAAATTTGGGTGTGTGACAGAAAAACCTCTCAACTCAATAAAAACAGCACAGGGGTAAGCACCAACCACTGGGGAATGACCATGACAAACTGAGCTTTGTTTAGCAACAAGCAGGGGTTTTCAGCCAGGGTGCAGACCCATAAGCAGATCCTGTGAGGTGAGATGATGCTTTTTATCATGCCAATGTCCTCCCTTACACAACTTGCTCAGGTATAAAACACCTCCCCGCTTGGGGGAGGTATTGGGGCACCCACACATAGGTCTGAGGGTGTTCATTCCTTCTGGTGGGGCATGACTGGCTCATCTACACTGATGTGAGAGGCAGATGCCATGTGTTAAGGTGTCACAAACCATCAAAGACCCACAAAGTGCCCCAGACTCATTTGTGGGGCCTTTTGCCAGAGGACAGCATATGATCCACAGTGTTAGGTCGGGCTGCCCCCATCAGGGGAGGTACCTGGGTGTTCTCACCTGAACCTGAATATATATTAACTTTGTGTTTCATGGCTTTCCCCACCCATAACAGGCCAAGACTGAAACCATCACTTCAAACCAAGAGACATTTAAAACATTCCAGTCAGGCAAGCTATCCCACCACATCTCCATAATCACAATGAGATCAAAGCCCTATGACTGCACACGTATCTCCAGTTTCTCCTGTTTGTTCCTCATACTGCCTCCATACATGTACAGTGTAAGGTGGGAGCTCAGATGAAAAGGTATGAGCTCTAAATAATTTAGTTTTAATGCCACCAGATGGCATTGTTGAGAGGCTTAATTAAATTCTGACAGCATAGCATCTTGTTAAATTATGGTGACAATTAAAAAGGGAATGAGGGACAGTAAAAAGAAAAAAAATGTTACTATTCTTCTGAACTGGTAAACCAAATAATTAAATAACCTCACTACAGCGTAGAAGTTAGGCTCTTGGAAGAACTTTTTTGTTTAAATGAAATCTAAAGTGTAGATTCTCAGGTCTTGTCTGCTAGCAGAAATATTTCTTTCTGGTCTCTAATGTTCTCATATCCCTAAATAGCCATATAGGACTATTTAAGCATATTTTAATTAATTGACATATAATTCTTTAATTGGCATAATTATAAAAATGTCTTTTAGCTTTCACCTTTGCTGCAGATTAATTAAAGTTTTACTGTTGTTTTTTGCTATGATTTTTTTTTTTTGTTTTGTTTTGTTTGGTTGATTAGTTGGTTGGAGTTTTTTGTTTGGTTAGTTATTTTTTTTTCATTTGATAGAATAAACACAATAACATCTGATGTAAGAACCAAATATTTTCAGATTCATGGAAATGCATGATACGGTTGATGATATTGGATCCCTCCTATTGAACTCCTAAGTCCTCAATATAGTTGGTAAGACAGAACACAGTATATTTGTATGCCATGACTTGTGAATTGCTGAATTATGGTCTTGTTTTCTCAGCATTTCCATTTAAGTGGAACAATAAAGAAGAAAGAGAGGGGAAGTAAGCTCACACACTACCTTCAAGCAGCAACATAAATCTAGTTTAAACTTCCTCAGCCACTTAAACCAAGAGGGAAATCTCCAATTATATTAATCAGCTCTTCAGAAACATTTCAAAAGTGTCTTGTCACCCAAAAAGTCATGAATCAGACAAAATACCTTCTAGCCTGTCAAGGAGGAAAAAAAGTTATGTTTTCTTCTAAATAGCTTTCAGGTTAAAATCAGAACTGAGGGTTTGGAAGAAGAGGCGAAGAACAGGATAGCCTCTGTTCTCACATTTTTATAGTTTGATGATGTTTTCTTCGCTCTGCCTTTGTACACTTGATGGCAGTGTCTGTAGGTTTAGAGGAGTATGAGTCAATACATGACCACAGTGATTTGCAGTATTTCCTAATATAAGGAAACAGCAGCTGCAGACAAAAGGATGGGAGTAAATTGTGGCTGTTACTGCCTGTTGCAGGTGCATTTGACATCTCTGACACTCCCTTTGGAGGACCGATATTCCTGTACTCAAATGGCTCTTGTGAAAACTTGCTTTTCTACAAAGAATAGGAAAAAAAGTGGGTGATGAATACTAGGACATACTCCACATCTTTAACTGCTTCTATGATGTGACTAACCATAACAATAGTGACAAAACCCAAATTTTCTAATGGACGTAGTGATAAGCGATAGCTCCACTTCGCAAGCTTGAGTGACTGCTAAGCCCCAAGTGGATATCAAGTGGATATATTCTGACAATATCTTAAATCAATATCTTAGAGGAATTTCAGAGCACACCAGGTCTCTCACCTTCCTTTACAAACTGGATTTTGGAAATTAGGGCAATCAGTAGTTCCCAGTTCTAAGATAAGTACTTGGTTTGGAAATTTGGCGGTTCAGGCCTCTAGGATATGCAGTGGAGTAACCTATAGTTGGTAAGTTACTTTAACAGAAAAAAAAATACTTTGAAAGTAATGCACACATTATTTTGATACTTCTACATGACAATTTTTCCTAGATTCTTCCATTAGCTCTTTAATTAGAACATAATTTTTCTACATGCTGACAGTTCCATAAGGTTCTGTGAATTAAGTAGCCCCTGAATAATTAGAATGTGACCTGGATAATATGCTTGTATTTCCTATTTAATTTCATAGACTTGTATTCCTTTCAAATGTTTTTTGTAAGCAAAAATGTAAACTATAGGCAGCATCAATAATCATTTAGCGGTTATTTGTTAGGGTTTTGCAGTAAAAGATGTGTTTCCTATGTTTTATAATGAAATAATCTCAGCTAAATTACTGACATTGTTTTTTCTTCAAAGAAAAATGACAATTTTTTTTTGCTTGCTTTCATGTGCCTCACTATAGAAGTTACTTATTTCATGGGTCTTAAAAGCAAAACCCTTATTCATTTTTTTACAGACACTCTCAACTTCTCTCTTTTCCCTTTCTTTTTTCCTGTTTCTTTCTAATTTTCTGAGCCTGGGTTTCCTTTCTGCAAAAGTGATTCACTTTCAATAGGAGATAGTCATAATTGGGATAATAATAATTGGGGTGGGGTAATCAGCATATCACCCCTTCTTTATCCAAAGTACTTGTGTCGTGGTCATCTAGGAGGCCTTACTCAGAAAACAGAGGGTATAGGCTTATAGTCTGAACTTTAGGAAGACCTGTAATACAGGTGTCCCACTCTGCCCAAAATACTACGATGGTATAGTTTCAACTTTTCCAACAACAGTATTAAATCAAAGTGGTGGTGAATGCTGTGTTTTATTCTGAAAGGGATGTTGCTGGGCTTTGTTAAGGGAGAGAGTTGCAAACATTCTGACTTGATTGGACCTCTTTGGAAACAAAACCTGAATTTCAAATGACACTAGGCAAAAGATGCATTGTGAGATGCTTAGCTTTGCTTGTGTAGTGGTATCTCTCAGCATGGCTGCATTATGGTTCAGACCAGAAGGGTGGTTTTTCTTGTTTGTCTGTTTTTGAGTAAATTGCTCATTTGTACTCTCTGTGCTAAGGTGCTCTCCATGTTGGATTCTCAAAATGTACACAATGGACATCTTTCCAATCACACCTTACCAGAAAAAGCTAAGTCATTTCATCTGCTGATAGGTTTTCAGTACACAGGATCAGCCTGTGACCAGGTCAGGGTAAAATACTGGAAAATGCTTGCAGTGTGTATGCCAAGGTCCTCAGCACTATTTGTTTTTGCTGTACTCTTTATTGAATTGAATTTGCTACTAATATAGATGGACCCTCACATTTACAGAAGTCTTGGAGTGCAGGGAATTTTACCAATTCTGATGAAGGTATCTAGGGAATCTTTATTGTCTAAGAGGTGTTGCTGTGGGGTTTTGTTTCATTGTTTGTCTTGCTTTTTGTTTGGCTTTTTTGAAAAAAAAATTATTATTAATTAGTTTAGATCACTATATTTTTTGCAAATTTAAATGTTTATAAGAAGGGTTATATTGAAACAGAGATGATTGAGTTAATGATTATGCTTAAACTGTTATTTTCAAGGGAGATAGCCTGAAGTATTTTTTTATCCTGAACGGGGGTTTAGCTTTCCTTGAAAATAACAGATGCATTGAGGAAGAATTAGAAAAACCTTCAGAGTCTGTTATTTGTAAAGAATTCTCCAGTAGATGGAGGTACAGAACAGGAAGTTTTAGAAGATGTACAAAAATCATTTTTTCTCAATGGTATTTTGTAAATTTTCTGTCAATCTTCCTAGGGTGTTTATCGTAACAGTTAATAAGTTGCTCTCTGAGAAGACGCTCAAGAGAGCACAAAAACCAGCACTCAGATAAGAATTCCAACCATCTCCGCATATGAAAGGTGAGTGGAATAAGTTAACAAATGCATTAAGAATAAGTTTCCTGATTTCCTAGCTCTCATTTCACTCACTGTCTTAAACACAACTCTATTAGGTGTTTTGTGTATAGACAGATATTTGTAAATTTACAATTTCAGGTTAATAGATAAATTATATGCTTTTTATTTAAAATAGTTTATCTTAACATGCAAACTCTTATCTGCATGATTTGAGTCATCCTCATACTAGTGTGTGGGAGTTGTTTGTTTATATATTCTTTTCATTATACTAACACATCATAAGTACTGTCATAATTTCCTTCATTTTTCAGTTATTTTGTGAAAAAAAGAATTGAGTTGGTTACTTTACTGGCATGTTATTCTTCTATCATCTCAGCAGAAGCAGGAATATATAAAAATTAGGAGAAAGACTATGGGAATATAAAGTCTAAAATAAAAAAATAAAAAAAGATCCATGTAGTCATAGCAGGAAGATGCTAATGGTGGGGAAAAAAAAAAATACAAGGCTATTTCTAATCCCATATTTTATTCAGATATGCAACCAGCCAAAAATGCTTCCCAAGATGGAGTATATCCTTTCTGCCTGGAGCCCTTAAAACATCCACCTGAAGACAGACATTTAGCCTTGCCATAAAATATTGACTGCTGTTTTTCATCGAAAATAAGTACAAAATCTCCTTGGAGAGAGGCTTGTTCCTGAAATAAGGGATCACTTGCATAAAAATATCTTAATTTTATTTTTTTTTCCATTTATATGTTTACTAAAGATATTTACAAGGATTTTGTCATGGTGGCACATAGATACATTGATTCTAAAAATTTTCTCTTTCTTCCAGATGACTTGCAATGCATGTCGATTTGATGTTAAGAAAAAATGGAAACCTTGAAAGCTTTAAAACAGTCTTGTGAAGTGGTGAGGATGAGTGGTCATTGCTTTGAAAGTCAATTTCACAACCCATAGGTCATTATCTGAGAAAACTTCTGTGTAAACCTTATCCTTTTTCTCATGGCTGGTACTTCAGTGGTTACTAGTTCATGGACACACACACAAAAAATCAATTGTGCCTAAAAAAACTTGATGCTGAAGAGAAAAAATTGAGCTATGAGAACTTTCAGGGTTTTTTATTTTTCAGAGAGCCTTAAAGTTATGTCATTTTATCAGTAGCTTAGAATAATGCCTTGCAAATTTTCCAAAATCCAGATTTATGCAGGAATTTATACTTTCTCCTTGAAAGCTTGATCATATTTCTGAGATGTCTATCTGAAGAAGACATTAGTTTATCTCTCACTGTGTAAGAATTTTGTTTGGTTTGTGGTTTGGGGTTTTTTTTAGTTGGTTGATTTTCTTTTTTTTCTTTTTAATATGTTTTCCCATGTAATAGAAAACAATCTTGAGATTTCTGAGGATTTATAGAAAGAAGTAGTTGAACTGAAAGAACAGTTAGACTCAAAGGACAGATTGCCTTGAAATCATTCTGAAGAACAGGGCAAAGCTGTGGTGCAGGTCTGCAACCTCTTCATCAATAATGCAGTGGTCTCAGGAGCTCTATAATGTTGGGTAGATGAGCAAAAGATCTCTTTCATTTAGAAAGAGATATGGAAAGACTGACCTTGTTTCTCAAGAACCAAGTACGAGAAGAAAATTCCCATGGAATATCACAGAGGAATTCTTTATCTTTTTTACCTCAGAAATCAGGAGTCTCTGAGTAAGAGTGGTTGCAGCATTTTTTTTTCCCATTTTTGTCCAAGCACTCTCTTTTACTACCGCTTCTTCAAAGAAAGTTTGGAAAGAGCTTTCTTTTCTTTTTTTTTTCCTTTAAATCTCCTTGCAAAATGAAATAATGTTTTCTGACAGTCATAAATGAGGAGCAGTGTACATGGGCATAAGACATTATCAAGTAGCATAGTATGTATGTATGTAATGTATGTATGTGTGTGTATATATATATATATATATATATGTGTGTGAAGTAAAGGGAAATGTCTTTAAAGTTGCGCATCATGCCCTCAACTTTTTCACTAACCATAACAGCTTGGTTTTCTGTCACTTACTGAGATATTAACTATTTTAGCAATAGTAAGAATTGCCAGGATTTGATGCATTCTCATTTTAGCACAATTTCACTTAACCAGAACTTTGGGGATTTGGAATATGTCAAGGACAGCAAATACAGAACATTTGTTTTTCCCTGTGTCTTGCTGCTCTAAAGGTCAATCAATCTCCCTCTTCTACCAACCTATACTGTGACTCTGGCACTGTTCTACAAGCATAACAAGTCATCTGAATTTGTTGTTCTTTGTGCTAGAAACCCCTGAAGTCATCGACCAGAGAGGAACATTTGTAGCTTTGTTTACGAAGTGAGCATTCAAAATGATTTTCAATACTTTCTGCTGTTCTTTATTCCCTTTATTCTTTCAATTGTCTGATTTTTTCATCAGCTTTCCTGCTTTAAACCAAAAGTGCAGTCCTGACAAAAGGTCTTTTTGATGAGAAAAAGAGATGCAGGAGAGATTGATCTGTACAAGAGAGGTCTTTTATGGTCTGAATATTTTGTGTTTATCTTGCCTTATCTATGGAGCTTAGATAAGTGAATGATCTCTTCTTTCATGAATGAGGATCCCTGGTTAAACAGAAAGAAAAGTAATTGGTGTGGAGGGAGTAGAAGCTAAAATCAAATGTATACTTCCAAATCATAGGCCTCTTGTAATCTTTATGGCTGCAACCTAATGTGTTTTTCAGGGCCATATGTTTTGCTTACATTAGTATAACTGCTAAAGCTGTTTCAAAGTGATTACTGCAGGTCTTACCAATTACACAGTGAAAGGATTGGCATTTTAGTCTGACCTCAGAGTTCCCCCTTACATTGTAACTCTGTACTGCAGGTGACAGCTTCCACCTTCTACCTTTCCAGGCTGACTCCATTTTCTAGCCATTGTTAACTGCTTTGGAAGTACTTTTAGTGTCAGCAACAATGGCTTTAATGAAAAGAGTCCGTAACTGCCAAGTTACTTTAAGGAGACAACCATACTGTTTGCTTTGGGGAGCAGAGTGCTCTCTCTCCAGACACTATGGTGTCTTGAGAAATAGTATAATCCTCTCAATCACGTCACCCTAAGAAGATATGTCATTTCTAGCTTGTCCTACGGTATCTAATCCCTTTTGCCAGTGAGTTTCTCAAAAGTTAAAAAAAAAAAAGTTACTGTTCCTTGCCCTCTTCCTCTTCCTTTTAGTCTCTAAGCACTTATGCTCCAAGCATACAACTCTATGACTTTCTTCTGCAGACACTGGTGGCACTATTTTTCTTTAAGGCAAACAATAGTAGTAAAGTTCATAAAAACAAATGTCCTATTCTACAATGACTCATACGGAACCAATGAGAAAAGAAAAGAACAAACCCTTACATACCATGATACCTGTATCATACTAGATAAATATCATTAATGTGTCTTGTTGGAGGTTTTTCCTATATATCTTAGACTAAACCTAAAGACTAAATAAAAGTTTTTATGCAATTACTATTGTTATGTTCCACTATGTTTTTAAAGAAAAATAAACTAAAAGATTTTTTGAAGTCTTTTACAAAATTTCTAGCCGAATATCACTCTTAAAGTAACATATAAAAAACTGCTTATTTTGGAGCTTGCTTTCTTTTTCTGGTTCTGTATGATTTTTATTAAGCACCACTATACTTTTTTTTTTTGGTTGACTATAGATGTTTCTTTTAGTATTTCTCTATGCCATAACAATCTCATTCTCTGCAAAAAAATACACCTTGGAGATATTATGTTCAGGCACAAAATAATTTAACTAATACCTTTGCCTTTATAACTTCACTAACACAGAATACAAAACATCAGAGAGAAATGTCATCTGCGTGTTTCAACCAGCTTGGCCTTTCTTCAATGTGTCTTGGAATCTTGAGTGTCAATATTACTGAAATGTGTGAACTAGTGATGAGAACATATACATACATTTCCAATTCCAATTATTTGCTTTTCACTCCACCTTTCTATCTTTCAATTGCCCGTCTATCCTCAGAAGATTTATATGCATGCATTAATAAGAAGAAAATATTCAAAATGTTGGTTATTATTCTTTTTTATCTTTTCTTTTTCCAAATACAGGAAGGATGCTCTGTGATCTTTGATTACTAAATCTCATATAAAAACCTGCATTTAATGACAGATTTGAATTATTGTTAGGTAAATTTTGAAAGATTTTGACCAAACATTTTTAGCTTGTATATACATAAAGCTGTAGATCCTGGTCTTCCAGATACTCTAATCATTATCAAAATCAAGAAAAATAATCTACTTATTATTACAAGAATGAAATTCCTTGTACACTGTTATTGGGCAAACAAGGATCTAGAAATGAAAACTGTTCTCATGCCATGGCATGGTTTTAATCTCAATGGATCAAAACAACATTTGCTTTTCACATGTTTTATCCTGTATCTATTACCATCTGGGGATAGGGTATATTCCCATAGAGGATATAGAAGGCTGTATTAACCTGTCTACATACAGAACATATGTCATATGCTTCAGTCTCTCTTTGTACACTCTCTTGTCAATAGAGGGAAACCAGGCACACCGAGGTGTAACTTACTGCATCCAGACCTAGGATTCTTCTTTCCCTCCATTAATTACAAAGAACATATGGAATGAACAGCTTCAATTCAGATGGAAGCAGTGTTATAGTTTTATATTAATATTTTATGAATTTTTGCTTCAAAATGTGGATCAAACAATAAAAACAATTCAAAAATATTTTGGATTGATTTTTAACACATTTTTCAAGATCAGCAAGAAAATACATTAGTATTTTTATTTTAAGCACATTCATATATTTATTGCTTTAATTATCTGCTTACTTAATACCCAAAAATTATTGTGGAGTTCTTAGCCTATATTTAGAAAATAAAAGATTCATAATAGATATACCTTTGTTCCCTATGTGGTGTGTGGAAAGAATTATAAATAATAATGTTTAGAAGGAACACTTTGTCAGAGGCTGAAATACCAAAGCAGCAGAATACAGCTGATAACAGGTAGCCAGTAAGAAATACTTGCAAAGTGGGTGAAAGTCAGAGGCTTCAGTTCAAAGCATAAGGGACAAAGTTTGGCTCAGGTCAAGACCCTGATATAGCTATAGATGTGACTACTAGAAGAATCTGTGGTTTTGTTATTCCTTTGAAACATAAAATTGAAAGAAACATGGTCTGGAGTAGCTGCAGACTCTTTTCTTAAAACACTCATGTGGGTTCTGGTCCCAAGTCTTATGGATTTTCATGTAAATTTCATCTTGCAACTGCTTCATGAAAAGTACACAAGCTAACATGGCAACAAGGAAAGAAGCTCTCAAGTGTCACACAGTATCCCTCTCCTCTAGTACAAGGAATGTCAGACTTTCCTGCATGTAAAAAAGCTTCTGCAGAACATGTGGAGAGAGCTGCAATGGAACCATACTGAGGAGGCTTCCCATCAGTGAAATGCAAGTTTTGTGTCCACTGTGTGAGACTTGACATAGCTACATAATGACCTATAAAAATCTATGCCTTTAAATATTAGTGTGGGTTTATGTAGCAGGACATCCCCTCTCTCTCATGGCTGGGGGATTTGGAAGAGATAACTCAGGCCAGATTAACAGCCCAGTGAGGAGTCAAGAGAGTCCAGCACCTCCAGGCTCCTGAAATTCTGAGCACAAGCTCCAGTACACATCTTGGTATGAGAGAAAATGTGGAAGGAGATAAAAGAAAATAAACATTGGTGACCAAAAGACAGTCTATAAAAGCCCACACAAATTATCACAGGGGCAGAAGTCTCTTACACACTCCTTGAGATCAGGCAGGGAGATTTCTCCCCTTAAGTCCAGATGTGGGTTTTTGAGAGAAAGGAATTCGATGTCTAGCCCATCAAGGAGTGGCAGTAAGAAACACTGAATCCTAAGTTACACTATTTCTTGGCTAGCTGTAAATTTAATGGTACCTTTAACTCCATCTGTAATACTAGTATTCCCTTTGTGTCTTATCCCTGTGTAGTAATAGTCTGTTTTAAGTCTTATGTCTGTTAATTTTGTGTCTATTAATAAATAATCCATTTTATAATAGACCAAATCAGCCATTATTAAAGAACTTGTGAATAAGAGTGGGGTTTTGGGGTGCTGGACACCTCAATAACGCGACTGCCTGCTGCCAGAGGCCTGGGCAAAAGGCAGAGACTGATTTAAACCCACATCATCCATTCATAACAATTTACTGGCTGTACTGCATTTTGGACACATGTAATGGCATGCTGGGTCATGTGAATTGATAATACACTTGCATAGAGATCGAGACTATTTGAGGACCATATTTATGAAAATTATCAGGATAAAGGAAAACTGAACAGGATTTCTTTACCCCTTTTTTTTTTTTCACCTCAACAGAAGGAAGGCAGACAGTTCAATTGACCTGTACACCCACTTTGTGTTTCAAAGAATATTATGAGCTTTAATGTTAGCAAGTTTTGTGAATGAACATCAACTATTACATCTTCAGCACTCCATGTCGCACTTTGTTATACACTTCTTGGTTCAATCACACTGCAAATAATATTTTTTCCCCTATAGCTCATATACAAGTATTAATATACCACTGTATAAAAACCAGGTTGAAATTGCATGCAATGGTAAATCACCAGGGCAACAGGGAACTCTTCACAACCTTACAGTGTTGATTTTCCATTTCAGAAGCTCTAAAAAATATTACTTTTGCAGAAATAACCATCAAGCTGGGAGCAAAAAAGAAAACAGTATTTTCAAAAGCTAGTTAGAATGTGCGAATCAAACTATTGTTAAGACAGTTCAGTTTTGTGTGCATGTCTGTTTATATTTACGTACAATTTAATGTGGGTTTTTTACAGGTAAATGAGTGAATGTCTTCAAAGGAAATTTATGAAAAGTTTTTGAAGCACAAGGACCGTTATTAATATCTTACCACATTGCTGATTTGCCAGTACTAGAACATTGTTTCCACTAAAACATTCTTTGCTAAATCACAAAATGTAAAACTTCAATCATTCACATTTTCTAAATGTTTTACTAAGATACTTTGAATGCTCTAATCTAACTAATTTGTTGCATATGATTTTAAACTAGGTAATTTCTTTGTGTTGTGGAATAAAATTTCCACATGATCATATTTCCATGAGAACCTGTGAGCATGTTAGATAATTTCTATCATGTCATAAATCTTCACTAATCTTACAAGTCTTTGGATTTACCCAGTACATGCATGAACTAGAAGAATGGGCAGAATGCCTGGAGTAAAGACTAGAACACATATGCCCTGAACAGACATGAGATCATAACTCTGAAATATTTCTTTTTCATTAGACAGCCTAATTATCACTATCTTTAATGAAAATCCTGCAGGCAGATAAGAACAGAAGTCCTTACAGACTGATTTTAATCAAGTTGCATTCAGTGGGCTCTAGTAGAAAAAAGGGTATGGAAAGTTATGTCAGACACTGATAGGAATTTTCTGAATGCATTAGTGATCCTTGTGGCTTTAGGTGGAGAACAGAGAGGTTGAGGTTTTCCTTTAAGGAAAACTAGAAAGTCATTAATTTGAAAATGTGTATCTGCTTTCAATAGATACAAGAACATTTTTAGTAAGATTTCAAGAAGAAGAAGTCAAAGGACTGATAGTAATTCAGGCAAAGCATTTATGATCAATATTGTTTTATCCTATAAGGCTCATTGTCTATTTTTTCCAGCTCTTTAACAGAGTACCTGCAGAGTTTCTTCTGAGTGTTACCCTAGGAAGCATTTTGAAAAGAACAATGGAGACACAATCTCTAATCACCTTAACTCCTTACAATTTAGGGGTTTTTTTTCAAATTTTTATTCTGCATAGCATGGAAAGAACAATATGTGCTTCTCACTTCTTTCAATATGGCTCTGCATCCAGCCATAAAGTGGTGAGCTTGTTTGGCCCAAGTATATATCTTCCCTGATTTCATTTGATTCTGACTTGGACGTTGTTCTCAGTGACTTCCATCACACCAGCATTGGTGTATCTCCACAGTTACAGATTGTCAGATACATTTACAACATCACTGCTATGTTGCCTATACTCAAGCAATATAAAATGGTCTTGAACAAGATTGTGACATCAAATGTGGAATACACTAGAGTTTTCTAAATGAGAAGAATAGTTAGTGAAAGTGCTGTTGAATGACAAGGGGAAAACCTTTATTAATGCAACTAATAGAAGTGACAAAACAACAACATGAAATACTCTCAGAAGCTTTGTCATTCTAAAATCCCAAGCAAATATACATTGCAGGAGTCATCACCCTCTTAAAAACCTCCAACAGTAATAAACTCATTTTTCTGAAAGATTTGGGACAAACTATACTTGTCTAACACAAGGCCTTCAGGGAATCCCTTTGGCAGGGGTTCAAGGGCATCACTTCTGAAGAGCTCCACAGACATTAGAATAAAAAATTATCCACATACGCCATGCTAAGAAAAGACCTGTAGGACATCAATCTAGTTAAAAGTCCAAGGACATGTCCCTGTAGAATTCCTCAGGGTGTCAGAGGAAAGAGTATCTCTGCACATCACGGCATATTCTTCATAATTACTGCAGGGATATTACCAGGAGAACTGCTGCAGGGAACAAAAAGCCTTTGGGTCACATGTATCATTCCCCTGATTATATCAATGTGACACACTGTTGTACTGACCATTGTGGTATAGGCTGTCTGAAGAAAAAATTAAATACTATGAAAATGAACATTTGAATATGTGGAATGATTTTCAAATGTACTATAATATGGATCTGGGAGAGCAGTTTGCATAATGAGTCTCAGAAATAATGAATCCCATTGCTCTTTATCCACAGGATCCATAGAGCTAAGACTAGGCTATCTTGTAGCCAATAAACACATACTCAAATGCAAGAGAAAGAACACATTATATTAACCAAAAAGATAGATTGTGGTGGATCACATTGGTAGTATGGATGTTCTGGTCATCCAGAGGGAAAACCTTGCCCCTCAGCCTTCAGCTTCTCAGGTGTGGAAAGTAATATTGATTGTCAGCTTTCAGATTGAAAATTGAATTCCAGATGCTTCATGCAGCACTGTGTTATGATCCGGTTTAAACCCAGGAGAGCAAAGAAAGCTAAGTCTCTGAGCATAAACCAGAAAGAACTTAGAAGGTTCAAAATATCCCCAGAAATGAGATCAAAACCAAACGAGGTTAGATGTTGTTGCCAAAAAATGGATGTATTTTATTTAATAGTAAAAGAGGCAAAGAGAAGGGAAGAGAAAAGAGAGAAAGAAATAGAAAAAAGAAGTGTGCGTGGGGGGTGGGGGGACAGGGAGAGGTGACAGGGGTTAGGTGGAAGCAGATCACCCATCCGAGGTGCTCCCCTCCATCTGGTCTGCTGGTGGTGAGGGTCCCCCACTGCCGCTGTGGCCACGCCGCTACATGCTGCCACACGCCATGTCACACTGCCACACCACACGCCGCCACATGCCAAAGAGTGCAGAATTCCGTGGATTAATACACACTTCGGGCCAGGTGGGAATGCCCACATGTCTTTCTTACAGGGGCCGGCTTCGCACACTGTCCCTTGCAACACTGAGGGTCTGTAGCATCATCTCTGGTGCTCTGGTGCAGGGTCTGGGGACCCCTTTGAGGGGTCCCCTTTGATGGGCCATGTCACCCCCTTCTGCTGTGGATAAGCTTCTCCTCCCCTCGCCCCCGGTGAGGACCCCTCAGCTGGGCTCCTCTGCACAGTGGAGGATGGGCAGTCACTGCACCTCTGACCAGAGGCGTTTCCAACACACACCCAAAGCCTCTCCTCCCTCCCGCCCTTTGGTAGAGGGTCTGTGCGAGCCTGGCAGCTGATAGCCCTGGGACCGTGAGCTCCACCTTGGAGGTGTTAAGCCTGTGCTCAGTGAATGTCCCCAGCCCTGAGTTGTTACCTTATCTTCATCAGCGAGCAGTATAAGGGCTCAGTCAGGGCCCCATTCAGGGTATGGTAGTCTTCTCTTCAGCTTTTGTAATACAGTTTTAAAAGTCCTATAAGAAAATGTTTAAGCCATAAAATATAATATTTCAGTCTCTGACACACTGTATATCTGCTTTTTCTTTAGTTAAAATCACAAAGAAGAAAGGACAATAGCTCTGAATCAGGATGAGTTCATTCTGTCTTGTAAGTGCTTCTTTCTAAATCTCCATCTGTCTGTAACTATTGGCTCAAAGACACTGGCTGGAGCTGAGAAATGCATGTGAGTGCATATAAATTCACATAGATTCCCAGGCCCAGGTGTGACACCCATCAGGAAGAGTCAGGGAGCAGCTCTTCAGCGTACCTTTGGGACTGAGTAGGGCTTGCTGCCTTAGAGGTATGGGACACATCATGGGATGCAGGGGAATAAGATTTTGGGATAGCACAAGATCCCAAATGTGGGATGCTTAGAGAAGGAAGTGAAGGTTGGGAAAGGGAACTAGTTGCTTTGTATAAGACCAAAAAAGGAATGTGGAGCAATAAGGTGACAAAAGGGTCGATTCCACGTAAACCCATGGCTGTCTGACAATTCTCTGCATGCCATCAGCACGGTCTGCCCTGCCTTACAAAATGCTATTTCTAACTCTTTTTGCAGAGGATGGACTCATGCTCAGTGTTGAGGGGAAAAGGAAGGACAGAGTCTGAGTGCCAGCCTCTACAGTCAGCCTACAGGTCATCAGGCCGTGGAGTCACAGTGCCAGGAAGGGGAGACAGCAGAGTGGACTAATGCGCCAACAGCTACAGTGGGACCCTAGTGTCATAGTGATCCGTGTACCCATGCTGCCAGGAATTGGGTACATGTGCAAGTGCAGCTGTGTGGGTGAGTGTGCGATCCCTAGCAAACATCAAGCCAGAATAGTCAGAGAGCAGGTGAACCTGCCTGGGAGCCCAGGTTATGTCTGTTTTAGAACAGACTTTTAGCATCTATGTGTTTGAGGATGCTGCAAGACATTCCACTTTTTTTCAGAAGGTAGTGTGAAGTTTGGTTAATATTTTATTTAGGTAGCATCATTCAGTCTCAGGGGTTTTTTCCCCGTGAATACGTGTTTCTAAAAGGCATCCAGAATGGCTTTGAAATCAAGATACATAAACCCAGGATAAAATTATTTGTCTAAGTGACAGTACAGAAAAGGCTTGGGATTTTTGACAAATCCTGAATAAGGAGCACGGTGTGATTGACATACATTGGAGATCTATGCACTCTTAATCAGAGTACTGAGGACTAATTGAGAGCACAGCGATGAGCATAAAATCCAGGGAGTGTGCTGGAGTTCATTGCTTTCTTGAAGTCAAGTGTTAATAAAAGTTAAATTATCCATAGTAAAATATGCTTTGTTCTTTCTTTGTGCTTGTTCAGAATGTGTTCATTCAGAAAGCATTATGTTCAATTATCAGGGTATCTGTGAGTCAGAGAATTCCTTGTAACATAACATGCATTTAGTAAAAAAGAAATTTAAAAATGGAAATAATTAAAGTGTTTAAAATAATATTTAATATTGAAAATAACTTTCATATGACACATATGTTGAAAAAAGCTGAGCTCATAATAGCAGCCTTCATACATAGTAGCATTTTGCTTCCTGCTTGCGTCAACTGGTACTTATCTATGGTTTACAAATAAAAATTTTATTCGAATTTTCCATAGAGACAAAAAGAACTGAACAACTAGACAGTTTTTAAGCAGTGGTCAAAATAAGCTTACTTATCTTAATTTCTTAGAATCCAGATTTTTTTTTTTTTTCTTTTTTCTTTTTTCTTTTGTACTGGTAAACCACTGAAATCTTGTTGTTTTTGGGGGGTTTTCACCTGAAATAAGATGGTTTGAACTGTTATTAATATTTTTATTTGTAAACTCTTTATGTTGATATAGGCAATAGGATATACACACTGTACATTACATACTGGATGATCCCAATCTATCTATATGAACTTTAATCAAGTCAAATTTCTCTGCAGACTCATGAATCTCTGTGATATTATATATTTCTTTACAGTAGCTTTCCTTCCTTTCCAACATGACTGTAGCAAGAGAAAACATTTTGATCTATAAAATCCAAAATTTCTCCTTAAAAGGAGAATTCTAATTCTTTAGAAGGTTAGCTTTCTCATGTTTCCAATAATGATGATGCCTAAATAATGACTTTTTAGTTTAGATCCTGTGAAGCCACAGAAAGAGCAAGGAAGTACTTGACATGGATGGCATGGAGCATGGATCTAAGTCATGAATAATTCAGTATAAAGAAACTTTCTTAGAAAATTTCAAACCATAAATGAAACTACTGTTTAAAAGATATCAAGCACAATTCTCCAGCAAAACATTCAGTGCAACATGGTGACTGGTTTTCATTGGCTCCTATCTGAATGTCTTTCTTAAAAGTATTACTGCACCAGCATGAAGTTAAATGAGGAAAGTTAAAAGTAATTATTTATAACAGTATGCCTTGTAATTAAAACTTTTTGACTACAACAGTAATATTACATATATATATATTAAAAAACCAGGTCATATTGGCTGAATTTAATATAACAGCAGTCAATGGAGATAACGTAGAACAGACACCTGAATATCCAATGATGTGGAGTATTGTTTTCAGATTAAAAATCACAAAGTGCTTCTATCCAGATCATCTTAGAGGAGAATTCAGTGGACAACTGAAATAAACAGGCTTAGAACTGTTCCCATGCTCTGTTGATTATTGTACATCTGACAGCTGAACAATACCTGAATAACCCCCTTCAGAGGAATGGCAAAGAGTATTTTTGATTTCTTATTTCCATTCCTTGCTATGAGGCCAAAGTGTCAAGTATTAGTAAATATCTTTTTGGATATTTGGAGCTGGATGTGGTCAAGAGACTTCACTTGAGTCGGTGGAGGTCCCTGAATAGGGATTATTTATGGTGCTAGAAATTGTAATACAAAAGTCAGAGGTAAGACTATGGTGTGAATGCTGTTTTGTAACCATCAGATCTGAAAAACTTTTAAAGTGTAAAGTGAGAGAAAAATGGAAGTTGTTTAGGAGCCAACAGAAAGCAACAGATGCCCTTATGCTTCTGAAAAGTTCATTGTAAATGCTTTCAATGTTCATTATTCTCTTTTGTTCTTCACACTATTAAGCTCACAGGGAAGATTTTTTAAAGATTGCAAAATACAGGGCCTTTTTGAATTAGAAGTAGATGACAACTACTTTGAATCTCAAAGTGTCAATAGCAAGAAAAATGAAGAGGCATGTTTCAATGATGATAGTAGTTCATATGAAACTATCAAAAAACATGAGGCTGTGAAATACAGCGTGAGCTCCTGGTTCTAGTCCATTCTTCAAAGTGATAACACTTACCTCTGAAAAATGTCATGTCAGTTCCCAGGTGATATGAAAGAGTGTATACATTTAGCTCGTCTAGCAAGGTGGTTCCCCATTTTTTTATATTAATGGATTAATGCTCTGTGTAGTTGTGCCAATGTGAAAGGCTATGATAAGTTTCTTCTCCTGTGGTGATGACTCAGTTTCCTTGATTGACATGACATAGGGGCAAAAACATGGTTCCATTATTTTGCTGATTGCTTGCTTCACAATTATAGTAGACCAAGTATGAAAATATCTCCTTCTGTAAGAAGATGGCTATTAATTCTCTAGTTACATAAGACTAAGGATATATCCTTACTCTGTCTACACAGAGGAGGCAAGAATTTAGGTTTCAAAAAGGCCAAATAATGTATGATCCTAGGATTCATTATTTTCCTCTGCGATTCAGGCTCCTAAGCGCATAAATCACTTTTAAAATGTTAAGGTAAGTTCTACTCTGGGCCTCTGAGATAAGAAAGGTAAGACGGATGGAAAAAGTATTTGGCAAATGCAGTTTCAACCACCTAAAGGAACCAAAAGGAAACACCATAGGATGTTTTTCTATGACTCAGATGCATTAAATACTAGTCCTTCTAGCATTTGGATAATCTTTCTGCAACAAAACAGTGGTGGATAGCTTGGTAATATCTCGAATTTGATGACAAGTAGGAGCTTACTAGTCACGCTTTGCATCATTATCATATATATTATATTCTGTAATGACATGCTGACATAAAAATATATGGCTTGGAGGCTTTAACAGTGCAATTATGACGAGCTATTGACAAAAACAAACCAACCAAATAAAGTGGCACACCTGGAAAAAAGTGCATATGAGAAGATACTGTAACTAATGAAGGCTAAAACGTTAAAAAAATCTGTTTCATGAGGTTTATTTTGCTTTTATAAGATAAGCTGATCCAGGGAGAGTGTTTATCCTCTGAAGAAGAAATGGAAGAGCAACACTTATTATTCAAGTGTTGGTTTACTCAAGGACCTAGAGTGACAAAAAAGGTAAAGATACTGTAGTGATCCATCCTGACACTAGGCTATACTGAAGTTTTATATCAACCTTTGACTGTAACTTTTGAAAAATAGTCGGTATAGGACAGAGAATTCTGCAGTTGCAATTCTTTCCTGAGGCTGTTCTTATAAGGCAGATCTTACCAAGCTTAATATTATCCCTGCATTTTGCCTACAAGCACAGCCTCAGTGCTGTCTGGAATTTGATCTGGATAATGATATGTCAAGTTTAAGATACATAATTTCCTGTATTCTTTCTTAATATTTAACAATTATTTTGCATAAACTCAGAGTCTGGAATATGGAAAAAGTATCCTGTATAACACAAATTCTGTGCATTTATTCATCAGGAATATGGCCTAAGACTTTTTTTTTTAAGGGATTTAAATATTGAACTACTTAAAAAACCCCTTAAATGTGTTTATTTTATAGTCTCTATTAAAAATATTTTTGGGAACTGGTGGCCTTCTTTCTCTTTAGGAACTATTTACATTTTTCCATTTTTCATACTGTTTAAATAGATACAATTTGTCCAAGGGGAAAGAAAATAGGCAGAAGCAGGATTTATAGCTCTGCAGTGATTTACTATAGTTGTCTTCAGTTTTATTTTAGATGATGTGTCTTCATAAATTCAAAGAGTTAGCCTCTGAGTTCATCTTTCATTTCCCTGGAAACTGGAGCATTGTGGATGAGTACTTGGCTCTGACCCAGAGCTGAGTCATAAGCAGTTTTGGCATCTGTGAGAGAGTCCAAGATCTCTCCTGAAGTTAGCAGTACAAACTTAATTCTGTGTACATCCTTCACAAGTCACTTCTGACAGGATTGTTCACATGTAGCACCGTGAATGCAAAGAGGAAAAAAAACAGAAAAGGAGGGATAGTTTCAAACAGATGGGCAATCTTGACTGTATCTGAGTTTAAAACAGTGGGCTCCTGTTTTCACCTGTGTGCTGCATTCATGTAGAGAGGAGATGTAGATTTGTACTTCCCTTTGTGATGGCAGGGCACTTGCTTAAGGACTAGGAAGGGCAGCTGGGATGCCGAGTTTCTGGATATACAGTGGCACTACGTGCTGCTACTTCTAGGTGCACTGCATTGTACTCCCTCACTGAAACAGAGAAAAATCTCTCCTAACACAGGCATTTTAGTAAGGCCCAAACAGCTGAGTCTGTGATATCAATATGTCTGCATTTTACTTTCCTCACCTGCAAAATCAAACTACTCTATTTATTCATAATATATTTATGAAGCAATTAAAGTTTTCAACAAAACCCCACTGCTGTTCATCCACATATTAACTGGAACTCAGTATAGCTACTAAACATATAAATAATGCTCTGAATTTATGATGTTGTCAGTGATGATCCAATAAATTGGCTGTTTACCTCCAAAAACAGGATGAAAGCTGAGATAGTGAGCATTAATCACGAACATTTTGTTAGATTCCCAGGCAGCAGAATGCTATATATACCTGAAGCTTTTTTTCATTTATCCTCAGCATTCAAAGTAAAAAATAACCTTCTTTCTTCTTTGCTCTAATGTGTTTTACATATGAACCAGTTTTTAAATATATTTATACTCAAAATTATTTCAATATTACCAAAAATGTATTGTGGACGTCATAGTTATTCAGAATAAGCAGCTCACTTTTCAATACTAGTATGAGGCTTTTTAAATTGCATGCTCAATTTCAACAGTATTTGAAAAAGAAAATGTCCTTGTGAATTAAGTTTGGGTTCAGTGATATATCTTGCTGTTCTTTTATTCAGAAGTGCAGACCAGTCCTTTTTGTTTGTTTATTATCTACATAGTTTTGGAGCAAATTTATTATGGGATATCTGAAGTTACTTAGTGAATCTCAAGGTAATCTCATCTCTAATGCTTTTATATAGTAGTTATTTAATCTTCTTTATAGAGAGGACAGAATGACCTTATTCTTTACTTTTTCTAATAAAACTTCTTACGGTTGAGAATTTCAATGAGGTTAAACACTAATTTAGTCTCACTGAAAAAAAAAAAAAAAAAACATGGAAATGTCTCTGAGTTAGGAAGAACCTTTTCTTCCTAAGCTTTAACTGAAAAAAAAAAAAAATTGTTTTACTGGTTAATCTCTTGCCATTCTATGGTTATTTTCTGGCAATGATTGGACAATAATGCAGGAAAATATAGTTACCATGTCCATTTAATCCAGTGGTATTAAAAATAAAGGTCTGCAAAGTAAGGCTGCAAGGTAGAAATATGTCTTAAAATCTGTTTACATCAAATAAATTATTTTATTCACTAAGTTTAACTGCTTAGCATTTTTTCCAGTTTTTCTTTTAAAATGACAGATACTGTCAACAGTCATATTAAATTTCTTTCTATGAAGAGATAAAAAAGCTCTATTTTGACAGGGTTTCAAAAACACAGAATGATTTAGAGAAAAGTCCTTATAAAGAGAAAAATATATTTTAGGTTGTTCACTACTGTCTTTTTGAAAGAAAAAAATAACAACTTTTGTTACTGCTTCAACTTTAGCAAAAATAGCATGAATGCATAGATTAATCTGCACAATGGTCCAGGGGATGCCAGAATTTTAAACATCATGTTATTTATCTTCGATTACAGCATATTTAGATTAGAATTACTTGTGCAACTTTATACATAGTTGTCACTATTCAAACGAATTTGTTTAATCAGCATTAGTCCAGTTCTCTTCTTTGGAACTATGATAATTTAGTTACAATGTGTGTGCCTCCCCATATTTGTTTGTCTCTGTGTGTATGTGTTTACGCACATACTTGTTTGTGTGGGTGGAGGATACACACAGAAGAGTGGATAGAAAAAACAGTAATAAAAACAACTGTCACCTTCAGTGAAAGGCAAACGTACCTGCACTGTTTTGAAAACCCGGAATTTTGGAACAGTGAAGGAGGAAGAATCAAGTACCCTCTGCTCCTCCTGTTCAGTCTTTAATTTCAGGAAGATTTTATTTTTCCCTGCTGTGGTGTACAAAACTGGAGGGAATATGTCACTATTTGGTAAGCAGTATGTTACACAAATAATTACAAACTTATCCTACAATATTTCAAAGACCCCACACCCATGTTTATTCTTTAAAACATGATTTTACTCGATTTTACCACCTGCTTTATAAAATAGATACAAGAGGCTTTTTAGTGGTTTTATGAAATACTGTCCTATAACTACGTGATGGCACCTTTCTGTTTAATGTGTTCTCCACTGTACTGCCAAAAAGAACAGATGGCAGATCTGTTTAGATCTATCAAAATCATAGATCTCTTTAGTCTGCAATAGAAAAATATACACAGATACTCTGAGACCACTGATATTTCCAAACCCTGAATTAAAGATGTCAATATTATAACTACAACAAAAATACGTGGCAAAATGCCAGTTGGTGACATTCATCATTCTTTCAAAAGCACATAGTACTTCAGCTTAGAGAGGAGTAAATTCTGAAATCCTCTTTATTTAAAAGTCTCTCAGAAATATTGCAATATTATTTTAATCAATATTAGAGGCCATTATATTAGTGTAGATAAAATTAAACAGAATACTATTAATTCCATAATTAAACATAGCCAGTGACTGAATATGTTAATGCAACTATCCCCTTCATCTCATCAGTCCATGTTCTGGCCGGTTTTTTTGTTTTCTTTTCTGTTCTTTTCTTTTCTTTTCTTTTCTTTTCTTTTCTTTTCTTTTCTTTTCTTTTCTTTTCTTTTCTTTTCTTTTGCTTTGTTTTGTTTTGTGGGGGCTTTTTTGGGGTTTTTTGTTTGTTTTTTTAATATGTGTGTGTGTGTAAATGGTGCCTGGCGGCATCTCCCGTTCTTCGACTGGGGAAAAAACCCCAAAGTTTTGCTCAAGACACTTAAACCTTTTTATGAAATTACAGATTTTTATCTAGTGAACAGAAAGAAAGACTCTAAAAATTTTAGATAAAATCTTACAGAGATTTTTGGAGGATTTCCCCACTCTCTTAGAGGATTTTACCACTCCTAGACAAAGAAGTAGATTTAAAGTTCATTTGTAGTTGTAGTTTGTAGTGAGTAAAAACACAAAACATGAAGAAAACTTACGAATTATGAAAGTTTACCAGTTTGAAACCCATACTTCATCATCATATAAATCCTATTTATGCTACAGTGAATGAACTATCTTCAGATAATAATCAGACAGCTGTATGTAATGATAAATATGGATAAAGACCCTTTGCAGTTTATCTGCATATATCTGGTTTCTTAAAAATTTCTTTGACGTTTGAGATTTTTCAGAATCAATTAAGCATATTAAACCACTTATAATGAGTCTTCACAAACTGGTATTGAGTTCGGATAAAAGGAATTTATCCCTTGACATGAATTAACTTTACTAGAATGTTTAAATGGGTAGTAAGTGGAAAGTCTTACCTCTGTAGTTGTTCTAATTTGGCAGTAACATTTAACATCACAAGAATTTGAGATAGGGGAAAAGACAAATAATTGAACCTGTTATTGTTATTGTGCTTGTTAAACATGAATATTAACATGTTTTTTGAAACATTTCAGAGTGATTCTAAGCAAAGTTTTCTGTAGTCATTTGGAATATATTAGTAATATTGCAGCTCAACTAATCTGAGTATTTGTTGTGCGTTGGTTAAAACTTTAAGATTATATTTAGCCAACAATAAATCCTTGGATCTTCAGTTTCATAAGGTCAGTTCCCTTTTGGCCATGAGATCCAGGTCAACACTTAGAGCACCTAACAACAAGGTCAGCAGCAGTTTGTACATTCTCATGTTGAATTATATTTACAGAATACAAAGCCACATAAAACCAGTCATTTTTTGGTGGGGGAAGTGTTGGAAAGTGAATGGGGGTATTCCTGACTCCTTGACATTAATTGAGGTCACTTTATTCACTTCTATGACCCGAAAATTAACCAGTGATTTGGTACCATACCAGACATTTGTACTCTTGACCAAGTGATTTTGACAGGGCTTTAGTAGGGTTTAACATATGCAGAAAGTTTTCATCTTTTTTTGGAAAGGTATAGGAGAGGTGTTTCATTGCTTTTTTCCTCCTCACTTAAATGACCCATAAGCCCACAAATGATATCAAAAGAGATTTAAGGAAGATGAAATATAAGACAGGTGTTAAAGAAGAATGTGCTGTTAAGATAGAGGTTGACAGTGTCTTAGCCTTCTATTGATCAGGGTGGGAGGAGGGAAAAGCTAAAAATCAAACACCAGTGTATGAAGAGGTGACAAGAGAGGGAAAGATAGAACCTATAGTTAGATCCTATTTTCTTCATAAATTGATTCCAATATCTGTTAAAAAATAGGTGTCTAAATATTACGATCTTCTTGCATTTGCATTGCTAGGTCTTTATTTATATCTCTATTTATAAAAATAAAACAAACCCTGTTTATGACAGAAGTTTGCCACAAGTATGAAGGAAGCAAGCACGGCTGTGCTTTTCTTCAAGTGCTTGTGTGAAATAATGATATTTAATTATAAATGAGGCTCGCTGGGAGGTTACCAAGACCAAGAAAAAGAGGTATGCATAAAAATTGTCTTTGTGTCATCCAACTAAATAACAATCTTTCAAGATGTTTCTTTCATTTCATGGTATTTTTCTCAAAACTGTGCTGAACATTACAATCAGAATCAATGGGATTTAAGTCTTTAATGTTCTTACCTCATGGAGCGGAAACTGCATTTCCAATTCTTAAACCAGTAATAACGGTTTATGCAACAAGATACTCTATTTGCAGACGATTTCTTTATTATTTTTCTTCCTCTTTTCCTGTTCCATCTCAAACAATCACTGTCACCTCTGAACTTTAATCCTGGTATTTTATCTTTCATTTTACAGTCTTGGATATAGCAAAAGTTTCTCAGATAAAAGTTAGAGGTTGATGTCAGGAGCTGTCTAGACTTTCACGATTTCTTTATCTGTTGCCTAAGGACAGATGTATTGTACAGCATGCAGCCTGCTGAGAAAGTTAATGTTTAATTGAATAAATGTCACTGGATATTAAAATAATCCTTATTAACTGTGATGTCTATGGAGTTATGGGGGGAAAAAATACAGTAAAACTGTCTATTGGTCTTCCAGATTGAGTTTGCTGAATTCATGAATGGCAGGAAACAGGAATTAGTGCTTCAAAATATCTATCTAATCCTGTGTATGTCTCCAATATAAACAATGGAGGATGCACTCGATCCTACTGTCTGTGTCACTAATGAAGATACTAAAGAGCATTTGTCCCAGTACGGAGCCCCGAGGGACATCACTCGTCACCAGTTTCCATCTGGACATTGACCACTACCCTCTGGATGCAACCACCCATTCAGTTCCTTATCCATCAAGTCTATCGTTCTCCAGTCTAGAGAGAATGATGTTGTTGGGGACTGCATCAAAGGCACTACAGAAGTCTAGGTAGCTGACACCCATAGCTCTTACCTTGTTCAATGATGTAGTCACTCCATCACAGGCCACTGGGCTGGTCAGGCAGGAACTGCCCGTGGTGAAACCTAAGCACCTCCCTGTCCTCCATGTACCTCAGTAGAGCTTCTAGGAGGATCTGTTCCATGATCTCAGGCACAGAGATGAGGCTGAAAGGTCAGTAGTTCCCAGGGTCTTCCTTCATATTCTTTTTAAAGATGGGTACAATGCTTACCTTTTTGCGGTTACCTGTGACTTCATCTGACATGACTTTTCAAATATGATGGAGAATGACTTGGCAACTGCATCGGTCAGTACTCTCAGGACTCTGGGATGCATCTCATCGGGTCCTACAGACTTATGTATGGTCAGGTTCCACAAGTGGCCATGAACCTGATCTTCTCTGTTCTCTGAAAGCCTATATATATATATATATATATATTTTTTTTTTTTTTTAACTGAATGTCTAGTTCTTTTTAAGGCAATAACCTATCTTGATAGATCGGTATCTGTGGTGCCAGGAACTGGAGCTAGTGTAGGTGTGTGAATGAATGTGTGAGCAACTAGTGAAGATCAGTCTAGTCCTGCCACCAAGCAGGTCACAAATCTGATCTTCTCTTACAGTGGGAGAGACTTTGCTCCTGCAGTCCCTCTCTTGTAAACCATCCACTCAAGGGATGTGGGAAGAGAGGTTGCCAGTAAAACTGAGGCAAAAGGGGTTGAATATCTCAGCCTTCTCCTCATCAGCTCTTATGTTTGCCAATCCTGCTCAGGGGCATATGCTTTCCTTTGCCTTCCTTTTCTGGCTGACAAGAAGCCCTCCTTTTCTGGCTGACAAGAAGCCCTCTTTGTTACTCTTTGCATCACTTGCCAATTTCTGTTCCAGCCATGCCTTGGCCTTCCTGACTTCATCCCTACACAATTGAGCTCTGTCCTCATGGTCTTTCCAGGATACCTGTATCTGCTTCCAATGCCTGTGCTATCCCTCTTGCCCTTCAGTTTGCTCAGCAGGTCTCAACTCAGTCATGGCAGTCCTTTCTTGATTTATGACACCTGGGGATCAATAACTCTTGTGCTCTATGGAAAGCATCCTTAATGACCTGCCTTAAAGAACTCTGTTCTCCTTCCTTGTTCCTGAGGGCAATTTCCCAGGGTGTCTGGTTGATTGTTAAACAACTGGAATTCTGTTTTTCTGAAGTTCTTTACTCTGAAGACTATCCTTCACCTGACCCATATCCCTCAGGACTGCAAAGTCCTCTAGTGTATGATCACTGCAGCCCAGGCAGCCTCCACTCTTAATGTTCCTGATTAGCTCACTTGTGTGGGTGGCCAAATGGTCTAGTAATACATCTCACTCTGGTTAGTGCATATAGGGGTGTCCTGGATTGCCTAAAACTCTCTATTCCTTTTCCAGCAGATATTGGTGTGGTTGAAGTCCTCCAGCAGGACAAGTGCCTACAAGCACGGTGCCTCCTGTGGCTGGAGCAAGGAAGTGGCCTGTAGTAGATACCAGACACCATTTTCACTTTGATGCCCAGTCTCTAATTCTTACTTTCAACTTGCTCATTACTGCAACAAGCATATTTCAAACCAGGAGTCCCATGGAAAGGAAATATATGGACAGATTTGTGGTAGATGTTTCAGAGATATTTATTTCTCCAGCCGCATGGCCGGGGCTCTGCTCAGGAACTCCTCAGTCACGGGACCTGAGGGTCCTTGGCCACACTGGGGAACACAAACCAACCAATGGAAAATGAGACTGACCAGGGGTAGGGAGACCCCGTGTCTCCCCCCCAGGGCCCATCTCCCAGGGCTCCATGGCAGGAGGAGGAGACCCCAACAGCTCACGGCTATTATTCAGAAACATCTCTGCACTCTATCCCTTTCTTGATGTAGAGGGCAACCCCTTCACCTCTTCCTCCTCTCCTGCCCCTTTTGAACAGCATGTAGGCATCAATAGCCACACTTCAGTCCTGTAATTGATTCCACCAATTTTCAGTAATGGCAACTAGGTTGCAGCTTTCTAGCAGCATTTTCTAGCAGCATTCTGGCTTCCACCTCCTCCTGTTAGTTGCCCATGCTCTGGTGCAGTTGATTATAGATATGCACTGTCTCAGAGAGAAATAATAAAGAAAAAATTCTCTATATAAACACACTTGAAAGTGAGAAAAACATGAGGAATTTTTCATGTGGAAGGCATGATACAAATTTTGCTAGTCAGAATTTTGTACAATCAATATCATAAATTGAGGCATTGTGCTACCTGCTGGAGTAGAGTACTCCATTCTCACTATTTCCAGTGTAATAACGCCTTGTAGAACTGACCCGGGGATTTTTCTCAGAATGCTCTAGATACATACATCATCTTTCTGGTGTGATAAATTTTCTTCTACTTGGCTCTATTGTCTGTTTGTTCTCAGTTTAAATTAATTGAAAAATAAAAAAGTTTCTTTCTCTCAGTAAAAGAATTGGGGAAAAAATAGCTCCACTAGCATGACATATAAAGGAAGGACTTAGAAGTTTTTCTGGAGATAATCTATTTCGTGTTAAGACTAGAAGGAATCATATTTCAATGACAGTGGTAGCAGACAGCTCAGGAGATGTAAATAAATGGAGATTTCCTGCTGCACTTTACAGTGCTTTTAAAGCATAGGATGGAAACCCTTAACTCACAAATTTGATATTCATCTTGGATAAACATGTATTCAGATTTGGCACATGCATGTACACTTACATTTTTCTTATTTGCGTGAAAGTTTGACAAAATTCAGATAGAATAATCAGTAGCAACAAAGCTGACTGTGGATAACACAAGTTCTTACACTCAGTGTAGCATTTCCAGTTCATTTGAATCCTGTGCAGCTTCATTTACATATAGGAAATGAAGATACATCCATCCAAACTCAGTCTTTCCACATCAGTGCAGGGAAAAATTGTCTGGAGCCTGTAAGTTTGGAATTTTTTAACTCTACTTTCTTTTTTTTTTTTACCTGTAGAGAGGAATTAGATGTTAGAGCAATTGAAATCCTGAAGAGACCTGATCTATGTAGGGTAAAAAGGTGATTTCTTCTGTACATGGTCATTAACAAAAGCCAAAGAAAAACAATTGAAACTCAATCCTGAGCATGAAATGAAGCTTCCTTGTGGAGATGATGGTAGAATAGCTGTGTTAGACTCTCAAATGTCGGTTCCTCTGAGTCTTATTTGATTATGTCCCGTGTTCTCCTGGGCTGTTATCAGTCCATGTACAGACCTATGCACTACTGAGGTAAAAATCTTCTTCTTTCACTCTTTGGTCTATGTGTCTAAGTGTCTCTGTGTATAAAATTTGAATTTTCAATTTCAGGAAGGTGTTAGGATGATATTTAGTTACTTGATATGACATTTTCTCTGGATAGCATAAACCCCAAAATTTTATTTTCTGCCCAAACTATGATAGCACAAATTTAAAGTGACTCATTATGGCATTGTAGTATTACCATGTACATAGCTTAAAGATGAGTAAATGTCAAGTTTTATCTTACATCAAAATAGACTAGAGTGTCAGGACACTTTTTTTTTTTCTTTTTCTTTTAGCATGCATGCTGCTACAACACTCAAGATTTATGATTCTCTCTTAGCATGAGCTTATTCCTAGCCCATAGTCATTATTATTAGCTGGATTTCCAAAATCCTTATTATTAAGTCTACTGGTTTGGAACACATATGATTTACTTTTATGTAATCTATAGGCCTAGAGGTTAGAATGAATTTTCCATTTATGTTCATCCATGAATTGAAGTTGCACTCTGTATCTTAAAATGCATGGTGTCTGAATCTTAACCAGAATTTAATTTATTCAGATGTTGTAATGACTTCCTGTACAGATCATCTTTCCTTGAATGTCTTGCAAGTTGTATATCAACTAGATTATTTCAGTCCTTAGGTCAATGTCTTGTTAATTGCATTGCTTTCACAGGAGGAAATCTATTAGACCTTTCATGGGACCCACAGTGTTCTTTGGCCCAGAATTCATTTCACATGGCCAAATTTATGACAACATGTAAATTGCATATTTTTTGCTTCTTGTTTTTTTGGTTGGTTGGTTGGTTGATGTGGTTTGGTTTGGTTTGGTTTGGGATTTTTTTTATTGTGGGTTGTATCCATCACTGAAATGTATTGAGTGTATTGAGAGCCACCTGTGTCAAATATGTTACATTAAAAGTTAATTAAACAGCATCTAGAGTTACATTTCATATTTTCCTATCTCTATATAGGTAAATTCTGCCTCTAAAAACAAATAAAACCAAATAAAACCCATTGATTCTATAGGTACTGTAGAGACATTTTATGTAGCCATGTCTATCAGTCCTTGTCTACAAACTCAACAGTATCCACACAGTTCAGACCCTTCCCTGATATCAGAGGGATGTGAAAGTTCTCTGTGTGATTTTCCTTCTGCCTTTATACAGTTCACAAAGCCTTGGAGCGTGGGTGACCTGTATAGTGGTTTCTTTCCATGGTCTTTTGCACTGCTTAATATATGAGCAATCCAGGATCTACTACTGTTAAGAAGATTATCTCTCACTGGGGTGGTAGCAATTTGTCTCATTGTTAGATGTGACGTATCTTGGTCTTTTAGTCCTTCCCATAATTGCTCCACAATGCTCCATGCAGTACAGTCTCCTGGCTGCCCTCAAAGACAATGCAGAGCACTACCTGTATCTGCCAAACAACAGGCATTTACTACAGGGCAAATCAGAGCTACTTTGGCTTTGAGGATGTGAAATATTTTTCAGCTTGGCTTCATGGCCTGCAGTAGCTATATTTAGTCTGGTAACTTTCCTTAATTGGTTCGGTAGCACGTCAGCACCTGGCATGTAATGATACGAACTAAAGAGCCTGCTAGCATATATTATTGAATGCAAATTCAGATGTCATCTATTCTTTTATGAACTTTACATTTTAATTGTAGTCACAGTCCCATATCCAACAAAGAAATCCATGGGACTATTATTTCTGAATGCTGCCAGAATGAAATTGTGGTGCCCTGTGTAGTAAAGGAGCATCCTTATCTCTATGCCTAAACAGAATTTAAGTTTTAGACTTTCAAAGCTGTCAAGTTTAAGTCACTTAATATTACTTTCTACCATCACATTCAACTCACCTTTGAAACAGACAGCTAGAGAGACATTTTCTGTGGTTTTACATCTTTTATATAGAACATATTAACCAAATTTGAGCAAAGTCCTTCAAGTCACAGAAAAGGCTTAAGAATACCCATCTTCATACATTCTTCTCTGAAAATTGCTGAAGAAATCTTCATTGAAGTTTAAACTGGAAAAGCTGAGGGACTTTCCTCTACCTCCACCACCCTACCGAAGGCATTTAGGCTTTACCTCCAAAGCAATGTCATGCAAATATCCATGTTTACCACACATTTCCCTTAAACCCAGCAGAACCCTAGCTGGGAGAGCAGAACCCGTAAATACACTTCACCCCTGAAAAATGTGAAGGCAGTACTGAATGGCATGTAGAGATATGCACACATTTCTGCATTAGCCTACAATATCTAGAGTGCTACACTCCTTCCTGTATCTAAGCTATCCTTACGTGATCAAAAAAAAAGGTAAAAGCTTTTGAAGTTTTCACCACAAGCTGGCTTCCAATTCTTACTCCACACTTCTAAAAGTATTTTGGTGCCTTAACTTTGGTGTCTTAATTTCTTTTCCATTGTAAGGAAGGGTTGATTCACAATACAGTCTGAAAGCTATATTTACTCTGCTTTTAAGAGTTATCACTACAGCCACCACAAGCATAATGTTGATTAGAATATATAGAATAATTTTTCTTTTTAATAGCCATGGCACATTCCTAATTAGAAAATTATTCTTTGCATGCAAAGGAAACTCAAAGAAAATTAAATAATGAGTGTTATTTAAATGTTAATATGAGTAATATTATTATGGCTTTGCCACTGTGGGAATGAGTGCAGAAAAGCTAGAAAAATAACAGGAACCTTATTAATGAACAAGACTGAGTCAGCAAGGATTCTAAGATGAAGAGTGTTCTTAAATCCAAAATAGTTTAAAGTACTTTTAGCCGTAGAATATTTTCTTGAAATAAAATTATGTTCAAACAAACACAAGCACAACAATAAACACAAAACCAGAAAGTTGAGGCATGCTAGAGACATGGCAAATTAGCCCTTTGCATATTAACAACTCATAAATCAACAGCACTTTGAAGTAATGCAAAACAGTTTAATAGAAATGAGAAGTGTGTCAGAGACATCAAAAAAAGCTCCATTAAATTAATATTAATCTGAAGTATTCTGTTATTAGAAGAAGGAAAAAAAAAACCAGCAAAAAACAACAACATGGTAATGCAACGCTGTTTTTAATAATTGGAAATCAAAAACTTCAAAATGTTACTTCACCTCTTCATTTAAAACACAGGGAGACAGATTTTATAACATGAAATGCAACTCTAATAGAATAATGACAAGCACCATTTTTGACAGTAACTTGTCATATTGGCAAAAGAAAACCAAATTAATTTATTACTAGCAATTTTTTTTAATATTTGTTTTAAGTCAAAGCAAGTTCTGGATCAAAGTTCTCATCAATCAGATGAGAGCTTAATTAATTGCAGGCTTTAAATATATAGTAGTTTATTTTTTATCTCAAATATTATGAAATAAATAATTGAGTTAATTATCTCTTCCCAGACTCTGGAGTTACAGCAGATTATAGAGTTTCCTCGCTGACATACTGCTGAAATGCTTAAAACTCTGATTTATCTATCTAGCCAAATGAATGACATATATAATTCAGTCCATACAACTTTAAACATCAGATCAACAGAACTGCTGTTTTTCTAAAATAGAAATGGGAGTTGCTACATTTTGGTAACATTGCTCTAAAATGTTTCCAACTATGTTGAATTTTCTTTATTTCTAGTGCATGGAATACTAAGTAATATACTTAGAAGCCCTTCCTCTGCACCTATGGTAGGTAGCCTAATACTGTTACACTGTTGAGCTGACAGTTCACTGAAAGGCAGTCTTTCTTGATTTCAACAATTCCCTTGTGCTCATTACAGGATTTCCTGGACATTAATTTGACTAATTCACTTCATGAAATCAGCAGAAAGCAAATCCAGGGAAAAAAAAAAGGAAATAGTAAAAAATGCATTTCCACTCATCATTGACAAACTGAATCAGGCTTATGCCTGATAACACAAGCAAAGGCTGCATATTGCTACTAGAAAGGATGTAAAATTCTCTCTCAAGTATTTTTTGCTGAGTCTAAATTTATGCCAAGATCTGTATAAGAATGTTACGTGATTAATTTTTACAAATATAATTTTTCTTTTAGTGGGTACAAGAACAGAACTTCACAGAATTATAGAGCAAATTGCAGTTCAAACTAATCCAAATATAATGACACTGCAGAGCACAGAAATTAGCCAGGGGAAAATAAAAAACAAAGCATGAGAACTAGAACAGACTTTTTTTAGTAAATTTGCAGTGAAATAAGAATGGTGAAAATAAACGAGAACAGCATTACTAGTTATTCCTTCTGAATATTATCTGTGCCAAGGAGGGGGTAATACAGCTAAGGCATCTGTTAAAAATTAAGGTAACTCTAGAAAGGGAAGAAAATGGGAAGACTGAAAGTGAGAAAATAAGGTAAAAACTAAGGAGTATAATATTGAAAAGAAAAATCTGAATGAAAATGAAGCACAAGAAATATTTGAACTCAGCAGGAACCAATAAAGAGCATTTACACTCAGCTTAGTAATACTTATGATATCACTCCTGACAGGTATTATCTTTTGAAAAATAAAACTAGATAGTAATTTTCCTTTGAAATATACCTTGACTTTTCTCACCCTCAAAAATAGCATAAGGAAACAAATAAATGTGTTCTTACATTAAAATGTATGTTACCTTTGTTAATTCTGTGTAATTTAAATAGTGACCTTTTCAGCAAGAGAAAATTAATAGAGGCAGATCCTTGAGTGATTCCACAATTTCTCTTAGGTCCATATTCCACCTTTTTTTTTTCCCCCCATGGGAATGAAAATTATTATCTATTCTCAGTTGTAGCTTCCCTGAATTCAACATCTAGATGGGGTTTTTTCCCCCCCTCCAAAAAGCACAAGATCTTCCAGAGGACTTGGAAAGAAGGTGACATAAAATGGGATAAGTACCACTTTATTAGCTAACAAGATTATAGGAATGCTTGATGTTGTCTCTACTCTGAAAAATTATCAGCAGTAAATAATTAAGGAATTCTAAGTATACTTACTGAAAACATAATCTCTCTTACAATATATTATATCCTATTATTATGTTACTATGTTATTAGTATAATTACTTTTTGAGGCAACAGAAATGCCAGAGGGAAGTTGGATGCTGTACAAGGCAGTACCAGTACTAGGAACACAAGAACACTACATCAGCAAGGATGTTTATTTTGTTGATAGTGTTAACTTTTCTGTTTTCACAAAGGCAAAAATTAAAGTCTCCATGGGCAGCTCTCCTTGAACAATTACAGTCTTAGGAAAGGTCAATAATTTCTACCCCAAAGCTAAGGTAGATAGATAAAATACAGATTTAAAAAAGTATAATGAAGAAGATTCACAAACTTTGGGTGACTGACATCAGGATTCCATTTTTTGTGTATTTAGAATTTTAGAGTAATTCCTTCAGAACTCTTCAACCTGATGTTTCACAAGTAAAAATAACTAAGCTCAGAAGCTTTTTAAGAAATTCTTGAAAAATGAAGTGGTCTGAGGTTTAAGAGACAAGTTTAAGATGAGATTGCCATGAATAAAATAGTGTGTAGATAAAAGTGAATGAAAAACAGAAAGGTTGAAATTGCTTATGTAATAACCAATAGAGAGAAAGATAGAAATAAATGAAGACTGTGAAGTTAAGAGCACTGATAAAATATTCAGTAATAAAAATATAGCGGTCTTCTAAGTTGTATTACAAAAAACATAGGAACTAGAGATGTACTTTTGTAAACAAAACATGAAACCATGAGCTGGTTGGAAATAAAGACTATTTTTCATGCTCTCTCTCACTGAAAAAAAACCATCCACAAATCAAATACATCACCCTGCTGCTCTAGCAGTCTTTGAGAGTACATCAGATAGGCTGGTGAGTTTGCTTTGCAGGCAGAATTTCCAAGGTTCATCCATCGCTAAGATTACTAAAGCCCTGTTATAGCCTTTACGACGTAGTACAGCTGTATTTGCAGTCAGGTATTGCCTCCTAAGTTTTGTATTCAAATCTTAAACTGATTAGTCGCATTAGGCTTTAAGTCCCAGCTCTGATGTATATTTATGGATTACTGATCTGTAGAAGGTTTTTCTACAGCAAAAACAGCAATGCAGTTTTCAGCTGAAATCTGGTCCTGCATTAAATGAAAAAAGTGTTTCTGTACAGCTACTATCCTGACCACATGTCAAAAGTGAATGAGATTTACTTTTTGCTTTATGGCTTTTTTACTTTTTCTGTGGAATTTATAATCTATATGCAAAATATTTTGGTTGCAATTGACGCTGTCAACATTTTATTTGTGGATGTTGTCAGCTGTTTGGTTTTTTCCTCCCTTTCTAATAAGATCCACCTTTGAATTTATAATAGAAAAATGCCTATGGTAAATAGCTGAATGGCAGAGCCCAGAAGGCCCATCTGAGGCATGATTTTTTGTTTTGCTTTGTTTTCTGTACAATAAATAGGGAAAAGGGGGAAAAAATAAGGAGATCTGGACAGAACATAGACCCCTGCAGACATAGATACGTAGACATCTGTATTGAACAAAACACCTGCTCTTTTGCCAGCAGGTGTGTGGGTGGGGGATGGAGGGATGGCTTCTGGGAGAAGACATCAAAATCTAGTTCCTGCTGGCCCCCAAGATGGACCTGCCACTGGCCAAAGCTGAGCCAACCAGAAAAAGTAGTAGCACCTCTGTAATAATACATATAAGAAAGCGGAAAAAATGGCTGCACAACAGCTGCAAGATAGGAGTGAAAAAATGTGAGAGAAACAGCCCTACAGACATCAAGGCCAGTGAAGAAGGAGAGAGGGGGTTTGCTCCAGGTGCAGATTCCCCTGCACTTCATGATGCCAACCATGGTGAGGCAGGTTGGCCAAATGAAGTCCCAGGAGGACCATGGTGCAGCAGAGATCCACCCCACAGACTGTAGAGGACCAATTGCCAGAGCAGGTAGATATGTTCTGAAGACAGCTGAAGTCTGTGGAGAGCCCATCCTAGGGCAGGTTCCTAGCAGGAACTGGTGACCCTGGAGAGGACACTGTGTTGGATAAGTAGAGATTGGGAGAAGGGGGGGTTTAGGTTTGTTCTTATATTATTATATAATATTATAAGGATAATTCTCGTTATCCTACTGTGTTTAATTTGCAATAAATTAAATTAATTTCCACAGGTTCTGTCTCCTTTGTCTGTGATGGTAACAGGTAAGCAATTTCCCTGTCCTTATCTTGACCCACAAGCTTTTCATCATATTTTCTCCCCCTTTCCTACTGATAGAGTGTGAAGGAGAGAATAGCTTGGTGGGTGCCTGGCAGCCAGCCCAGGTCAATCCAATGCAGACAGTAAACCACACCAGTGCAGAAATCATTTGGTTCCACTGTGGATCTAACACATGTAGTCAAAATCCACAAAACATATTTGGAAAAATCCCAGATTTTCTCACTTTGAGATTATTTTCTTCTGAGATGTTTGGCTTGGAATTTGTGTCTCAATTGCATAAGACAGAACCCAAATGTTGGCACAAATGGGTCCTGTTCCAAAGAATTCAGAATATTTTCATATAAATCTGGGTGTAATTTTGCCAAACAGGAGACTCTTCAGACATTAAAACTGAGAGTGATCAAGGAAAGCAGAAAAAGTAATCAGACAATGTGATAATATTTTAGCTTGTTTAAACATGCTTGTGTGAAGGGTCTTTCATTCTTGCTTACATTTAGTTCAGGAAAATCATATGTTTGGATTATAAGTACATCAACTAGACATGGTCATCCTGAGAAAAAGTTTATTAACAAAACTACTGTCCTCTCAGTAAATTTATTAAAAGAACTTATTCAATTAATATTCATTTTAGGAGGAAGACAGGAATACTGAAAGAAAGTTGTATATTGTAAAGCTGGAATGGATTGATATAGAAAAGGTTAACATTCTGCCTTTGCCAACTATTACACTATTCAGAGAAATTTGTTTCCCATTTCTAAGAAGTCTTTTGAATTTTCTTAGAATATTTAGTAGAGAGTTATCTATGAACATGTTCTGCTTTAAATTATTTTAAAATTACTCCTGAAAAATTTTGCAAATCACTTATGATAGGTCTGTTAGATGCACTTGAAACACAAGATGATATTTGAATCATCAGAACAACTTTCTCATGCTTTACCTCCATCATTGGAATTTTTTCGTCTTGCTAACATTATTATAAATTGTCCTGAGGAGCCAAGAACAGGACACAACACTCCAGATGTGGCCTCACTAGGGCTGAGTAGAGGGGCAGGATCACCTTCCTCGACCTGGTAGCCATGCTCTTCCTGATCACCCCAAGATACTTCTGGCTGCAAGGTCACGCTGCGAGCTCATATTCAACTTGTCAACTTGCTATTCAGTGACGGATTTTCCAAGTGTCCTGCTAAAACAGAACTGTTTAAGTCTGTAAAGTCAGATGAAGCTGGTATTCAAAGAAACAGTGGCTTCAATTCAGTTGCTTGAATGTAGGAACTGAAAGCCATTTGAGAAACTTTGGTTAAGCTGGGCCAAATCTGTAATTTCGGGTAGACACAGACCTCATGCAGTCTTCTGTCATACCTGCCAGCCCAAAAGGAAGGCACTAGATAAACCAGCCTGTCTCAATACCAGCAGAAGCAACTTTAACATAACTAGATGAGGTTCAGTAAATAAATTTTTTTTTTCTAGCACCAGGAAGACAATATCTGAAGAGTGAAGTGGGAGTTTATTCTGGAAGATCACTTTTATGCAGACTACTCTTGCAACAAAGAATACTTATTACATATATAGGACTTTTGGGAGGCTTTTGTCAAAAAACCTTAAACAATTGAGGTCTTTGTATGGGTTAAATTGCAGTAAAGTGCAGTCAAATGTTACCAGAAAACATAATTCAGACTAATAGCACAGAATGCAACTCTCTTAGACTCAAAAAATAGAAAGATATTACAAACCATCACAGCCTGAAGACTTAGCTCAATTTCAGTAATTATCTATTCTTAGCCATTTCTGCACTTAAAGTGTTATTCTAACGTTTTTCTAAAGCTTTTCTCTCTTACATTGTTACAGTTTTAGTGTTTTACACTTCCAGATACAACCATCTCCCGTGATTTTGCTGAAGATCAGTTAACTGATTGCAGCTTTGTATGTGGTGGCAGGGTGGGGTATTGCTATCCTGGGCTCTGCAGCTTCTGTGCCAGAGCACGAGGTGTTGCGATCTCTAAAAGGCGTCTCTTATCGAAGCTGCTCAGAGGGATCAGCCACACACACTCACACACGCCTGCACGCACACATGCACAGACAGCTTCAGTGATATGGGTCCACAGCAAAGAGGCAGGAAGGGTCTTTGCGTAGACTTCCACAGCAGCAGTTCATTGCTTCCACACTGTGAAGGGTTTTAGAGGCAAACACAGAGAACAATGCAGGGTCTAGGTTTAAGTATGGGAGTGGGGCGAGCACCAGTGACAAACGGGGAAGCTCTGAGGGACTGGCGAGGGGCAAAGGCCAATGAGGAGAACAGGGAGGGAGAACCTTTTAAGGCATGGAACATATAAGGCAACAAGGAGGTGGAGGGGCCACGGGCCAACCAGGGAAGCAGAACTGGGGTAGATAAACGTAACAGAACAATGCATCCTGGGAGAAGCCTTTCTGGTCACCCTGACCTGAGGGGGGTCTTTTGGTGCTAGGGACTTGTCCCACCAGCAGACTCTCATTATCCCTTGTAACATACGCTCACCAGCCACCACAGTGGGGAGGGAGGTTTTGGAGTGGAGGGGAAGGGCCTTTGTACTGTTTGCACCAGCAGCAACCTTCATTAGAGGATGCTAGTGAAATAAAGATTCAAAATCTTTTTTTTTTTTTTTTTAAATCACACTGTCAGTCTCTTTTTCAGTAACTGAAAAAGATACATTTTCAGAATATCAGGAGGTTGTGAAGGATGACGCAATGAATGGGACCATAATCACAAATGCACTGAAAAAGACAAAAAGATTTGACTGCGGTTTTGGTAGCACCAGTTAGAATAGCATCAGCAGAGGCTATACAGCCACTTTCTGTACAAAGAATAAAGCAAAGAGAATAGGTAAATTTGCAAGGATGTACCTGCTCAGAATAGCTGTCTCTGGGATCATGCTTCAATAGTAAAGGTGTATATGGTTGAAGTTTTGCTAAAGGAGATTTTCAACAGAAAACTGTGGGAGGCTTCGTTGTTTTGTTCTCTGTTTGTTTTGGTTTCTTTTTTCATATCTGTTTATCTAGGCAATTGAATAAATAAATAAATAAATGCCACTACAACATTAGTCATCTTTCTCAAAAGCGCAAGAACACTTAGTAGTGTCCTTCAACACATTTTTGAAAACCTGCACCTTAAGCATTCTGTTAAAGAGAGTGTACCCAAAGAAGGAAGTTGTCCACTAAGGATTCATAGAATATATGACTAAAGAAAATGTTGTATTTTCAGAAGATAACATAACTGTGGGTGGGAGTGGGATGAGTTAAGCACAAACTCCCTAACTTCTGTTTTAAATGGAAATCTATCCTTCTTTTTTGTTTATCTGATAAATATATACTTCAAAAATATGCATATATTAGTGAAGTACTTGGCACAATAGTGGAGAAAACTTTTTCCTAGATCATAATTTTTTCAAAGTTCCCATCTGCTGCATATTTCTAAAAATGTAGATTCCAAGGTATCTTGTTCTTGGTTTATATACTGATATGGAAGAAATACAATTTTTAGACTACAAAGGCCACAGGTTATGCACTATATTAGAAAATGATGCATATAACCAGGCAGAAGTACCAACTTAGGTATACCTAAGTATTTCAGTTTTCTGAAGTAATGCAATAGTTATGGCAATGTAAATTTGTAGATGGAATCACAGAATTAATTAGGTTGGAAAAGAACTCTGAGATCATCAGGTCCAACCTTTGACCAAATACCACCTTGTCAATCAGACCATGGCACTAATGCCGCACCCAGTCAGTGTGTATAGGTTGTGGTTTGATTAGCCTTAATCAAAGATTCTGTCATAGGATTTCTATTCAAGCTTATGAGCTATGACTACGGAGCGTAAAGGTCTTTACTGGGAAATATTGAAAGTTCTATGCTGAATTCCATCTACTTTGAGCTGGTTTAGGGGGAGCTGGTTTACCACTGTTCACAACAAGTCACATCCTAGGAAGTACACCTGGAAGCATTTACTACAGGTCAAAACAGGTTTACAAACTTTATCTAAATTTTTAACCATTTATTTATTTCTGGGCTTAGTTTTCTAATGAATTTTACAAGAAGGATTCTTTTTATACAGTTTAAGTCACTGTAATTTAGTCATCTATATCTGTCTCTAAATTATGTAAAGTCTCTTCCACTTGTCTTAGGTCATTATTTTAGAACTGAAAGAACAGTGACTCTATCTGTCTAACAGTCATTCACACTGTCTCCTTCCATTAACTATATTGAGCACCAAGAGGAGCTGCTCGATTCACACACTTAACTTCTAGGTGGCTAAAATCAGATTAGACAAGTCAGTCTGCAGAATAACTTACATTTCTCCTGCATTTGAAATATCTTGAATCTTGTCATACCAGCACAGTACTTATATTTGCAATAATCTAAAATCTCTGTATGGACAGACAAGTTGAAAGAAAGGAACACATTTCAAAAGTTGCAGTTATCTATCATTATGGAAAGAACTTAGTAAAAACATGAAAACTTGGAAATCATTCCATGCAACTAGTTGAGTGGTTAAGAATCCCGTCGAGATGTAGAACCCTTTTCTCACAGAGTATCTACTTTCTTCTGAAAGTAGGAAATAAAATGTCCTCCCGTTTCAGGAGGGCCTTCTGTGGATTATGGAAAAACATGACATAGGAAGTAAATATTTTCAAATTATGACACATTAGTCAGGGTATCTTAATTCAGCACAAAGTGAGGTATATTTATTCCTCAGAAGTGTAATTCAAAAGGATTGGGGTATTGTTTTCTTGGGTTTGACTTTTCCCCCATGTATTAAGAACTCAGAAGTTACTATATTGATTGTCAAGAACTGTTCTGAGGTGATCTTAATTTGACAAGAAAGTAATTTCCGGAATGTAAGATCTCTTCTTTTAAGAAATGGCTGCTAAATTCTGCAGTCTTGGGACAATACTCAAAGTTTATATATACTGCTTGAGTGCTGTACTGAATTCAACACAGAAGCAATACATAGTCACTAGAGTAAACCAGTAAACATTTATATGAGGTGGCTTTAGTATGCAATAGTGGGAAATCCACCTTCCCTTATTTCTTTTTTTTTTTTTTAAATCTAGAAAACTGCAGTCATAAATCATGGTTAGGTCACTTTCAGGTTGACAAGTTGGTTTAGATGATGCAAATCGTGTAGTTTCAGCCAAATAACAACTACTCCATATCCTGGTGCTACATAGTAACAACCAGCATCATTGGCTGCAGCACTGCTGCCGATACTCAAAACTGTATACTTCTGTCACATAAAAATTGGGCTCTGAAAAATAGTCCTTCAAACTTGTTCTGGTTATTTTTTCTTCACAGCATTCCATACAGTGTTGTGTTAAGGGTTTGTGACTAAGTGTTGAAAACATGCTGATTTTCTGAATATTATTGAGCAGCTTTTAAGCAGTGTCATGGCTTTTTCTTTTTCCCTCTTTATCTTCCACAGGGATTAGGTTGAGTTGGATTTTGTTCTGTTACCTATGATCATCTTCTTCTTTCTTCTTTCTTCTTCTTCTTCTTCTTCTTCTTTTTTCTTCTTCTCTGATTAAGATATCTTTATCTCAACCCATGAGTTCTCTTGGTTTTTTTTCTTCCTATTCCTTCCCCTGTCCCTCTTGGGATGGTGAGGAGAGTAAGTGAGCAGGTAAGTGGTGCTTTGCTTTCAACATAGGTTAACTCACCAAAGCACTGAGTCCCCTAGCAAGAGGACAAGGGAACAAAATTATGTACAACTCTTGCTGTAATTTAACTTTTTTGATTCAGTTACTTCCTGTGCAACACAGGTTTTTTTACCAGCCATTGTGATTTTTCTAATATTTCATTTTTCCTTACCTTTATTTTGTTGCTCTATTGCTTCTTTAAATAACAATATGCTAAACCATCTGAAATTTCTAATAATTCAAGTTGCTGAATTGTCAGATTATAATTAGAAGAATGATAAAACTATTTTTGCTTCTAGAAAGAAGAAAATTTTTTTTCTGATACAGAAAAAACTTCTGTACTTATTACTAGTAACTCAGTTTATTGCTGATCTTGTTTATTGTGCCTCTTTACCACAGCTCTCAGAATAAGAAATCCATTAATATTATTGTTACTAGGAATATTTCATTATATACTTCAGAAATTTATAATTTAGCCCATTTGTGGAGTCTTTTCAAAGAACAGAATGAAAAGAAAAGGAGTCTTAGAATCCTCAGGCTTTCTTCTTTCACAAAAGAAATATAATCATGACATTGAATTAACAGCATTTTTATGCAATAGAAACAGTCACACTGGTATACATTATTTTGGGTAGTTACTAGATGATTCTGAAGTGTGGAGCAGCAATGATTTTGTGGGGTTTCAGATTTGGGGTGAACTTTTCTGGACAGAAATCAAGACTTAGAAATGGTCATCTAGTGATGTTTTATATACCCTACAGAATAAAAAGCACCTATAGTGTGTATAGTGCAGGAACTACAGGGCATGTGTGCCCTTTAGGCTGGTAGGATACCATAGGCTGTGCAGGATACAGTAGAGAAACTCAAATGGTGCTTAACACCTAAGTGCTCCTGGGGGGTTACACTTTTTGCTGACAGCTTTTTGCATGTGTTCAAGCTGTATGAGCTCTCATTAAAGTCAGCAGTTATCTCAATACTGTATAATTTCTTTTGAACAGAGCTTGAAATTGAATTCGTAAGTAACTATAGATGATGAGGCTGTAGTGCTAGAGCTCACTTTATGGCCTCTCTTGTTTAACATTGCAGATGGACCCTCAAACCTCACCAAGTTTGTGTTAAAAAAAAGCATTCACCACAGAGATATAGTTGACCTAATGAAGTACTTGAAACCTAAGTTATTTTAATTCTTTTCATCCAGTTAGGATACCGAACATGAAGTTTTCTCCAGGGTAAAGCAGCTGGCAAGTATGCTTTGAATGAATAAAGTAAGAATCACCTGTTAAAAAAGAAAACACACTTTTGTTGGTTAGCAGCATGTACCTGAACTACTGGCTTTCCCTGAGGAAATAAAGGGATGGATTACTGTTGTCAGATATATGTAGCTATTTACTGGCTCATTTATCACAGACCTTTGCTTCCCTTGGAGTCACTGAAAAAGATTTTCTTTATTTAAGATGAAAACACTGATCCCAGACTAATGAAAAATGTTGTGTTGTCGCTGACTAAATTGCTGTGTCTAGAACATATGCATTTACCTAATCAGTATGTGCTCTCACCAATCTCTTTCCTCTTTATCAATGAAGTTTATGAACAGTTATTTGCTTTTTTAATACCTATATACCACAATAGATTTTTTCTCAAAAATCTGATTATATAACACTGACATGTAATAGTTTCAAGATTATAGTGGCCATTTTGAGTCTCATATTTGGGCACAGATTATGATTGATACCTACTATGAAGAATAATCCTAATCAAAATAGAGAAAATCAAAGAATACCATCATTATTATTATAGTTTATAAAAACAAGTAGAACTAAATCCAGTATGTGCCTTTATGAAACTTTGCCAAACTATATTAAGGGAAATAATGATGGGGAATTCCCAGTTGTGAACCTCCAGATCAGAAAACACAGCATTGGTGATTTAAGTAGAAATAATTATTATTTCATGGGTCCAGATTTACCTCTTCAACTGATGGGCTTATTTAAAATTTCCAAGACAATTTAATTTAATTTTGAAATAATTTCAACATAAAATAAACTAGAAATAATATTAAAAATGCATCATAAAATTTTTGAAATATAATTAATCAGTTAACATAACAACATGTTTTTCCACCTGTTGCTGAAATGAAGATTTTACTTTCCTGAAACAGATTTTTAATATTATTTCACTTTTCCTTCCTCAAAACCAATACTATATTAAATTGTGTTTTCCTGCTATTTCTTCTATACAACTTTTCACCTTGATTGTTCCATTTTTCTACGTAAATTGTATTTCCTACCCAGTCTATAACCATTATTTGTACGTTCAAATTTACTGCATTCTTCAGGTAATAGCTCTTTACTCCTTCAAGTGTCTCCCAAAATGTTTTTCAGGATACAATATGTTTATCCTTGATCAGATTAAGAACTTTTTTTTTTTTTTCATTTCTCTGCACAGACTACCAAAGAGTTTATGATAGCAGACTAAGTTCCAGAGATTCAAATTTAAGTCAGAGTATCTTTTCTGTTTCCACCAAAGCATCTGAAGTTATAACAAATCCTTATGGAAGCAGTAATTATGAAGAAAACAGACAACAGTTAAGAATAAGGGTCTAAAACATCTCCACAGGTCAGTAGTTCACTATTTTAATGGGACAGTGAAAAGGGAGTACTTGAGGTCATGACAGTAAAAAAAAACTCACCTGAGTGAAAAAAATATTTATTTTTTCTCCATAAATAATTAAAATCAGCAACAAATGTAGCAGTTTTCTGGATTGTCTAGTGCAAAAATACTGCAGTGCTTAAAATTTTCATCATTCTAGGATATGGAATTATTTGGGGGGGGTGAGGCAAAACCCCTATTAAAGTGATTTTATGCAGTTACACTGAAGTACTGGGAAGGTACTTTTTCATCTTGATGCATAAAGCTCACTAACAAGAATATATTTATGACGTTCTGAGTTAAGCCAGAAGCAATGATATAATAATTTTCCAAAGATCTGTGTAAAATTAAAAAAGAAAATGCCAACCTAGTTCAACTTCTGTCTCTGTGATATAAGAACCTGGTTTAGTTACAGCCTTGGGCACTAACTCTATGCCAAAATTTGAGACAGACAAAATGTTCACCTGAATGTTCTGAAGATGTCAGTCATCTCGATGTACTTACATAGCTAAAATTTAATACATCAAGGTTTTGGGCCCCATGGTGATTGCTAACCTCATCACTCAGGTTAGTTTGCTCAAAAGGACAATTAATTTTTACTGCCTTACCAGAATTGCTTACTTGCCCATTTATTTTCACTTTTGTCTTATTTTTCAAAGCCTGGGGCATATTCAATATGTACTTAAGTATTAAAAATATTGGTCCAAAAGCATTCCCAGAATGGAGGATGAAAGTGGAGGCCAGAAGTTTGAAATGAAAGTTGAAGTTAGTAAATAAGTGATCTGTATCAGTGAAACTGGTAGAAGTTAGTAGTGTTCGACTTAAAGTGGGCACATGTGCCGCTGATGATTAAGCAGTCCCCTGCAGTAGTGGGAAGATGTAGCTCCAGCATGGGATTTATTCCAGCCATCTGCAAAAACTTAACTCTGTGCAAGCTTCGTCTTGGAAAAATTTTATTCCTCAATTTTTTTCCATGATATGCAAGAATTATGTTTCTCCTTTTGCTCTAAATTTCTTTGAAAAAAACCCTTAATCAGATGGTTGACACACCATGAGAGAATATCAGCATTATTACTCAACTGTAATGATGTTTACCACCTGAAAATTCAAAAGAGAAAAGCAAGGCCTAATCTTAACTTGTAAACACATAGAAGCATTTATGAATACCCGAAAGATATTTTGATAGAAATTAACACACAATATTAATAACAATTAATGCTAATAGAACCTCACAATAACAACAGAAATCATTATAAAGTGGTTCAGAACAGAACTTTAGAATTAGAGTAAGTGAGAGTAAATTGAAATAATTGCGTGGTTTGGAAGTATAAATTCTTCATTACCTTGTTTCCTTCTAAGGAGTTAATTAAAGACATATTTCAGGAATATTATGAGAATAGAAAAAATTGCAAAGCCTGTAGCATTCAAGTCTGAAATCAAATGATAGGCAATGTCATTTGTCATCTTGAAAAAAAAAAAAACCAGAGGAAGCACTATTACTTTACATATCCTTATAATGTTTTTCAAAGAGCACAGTTTAAAACCTTCTGAGAATCTAGATAGCAATTACATTAATACCTTTGACATCTTTTATGCTTTGGGTTTAATTACGGGTAAAGATGGAGAGTGCTAAATTTATTTCCTTTATGGTTAGAGATAGCCTAATAATGCTTGTCTGTTTTATAGAGAGGCCTTTTTCTCATTTCAGCATAATTTTATCAGAAGTGACTGTATTGCAGCTTTAAAAATAAAGAAAGAAAAGCAGAAGCATTTGCTTTAGCTTAAGGAAATAGGAAGCATGATGAGGGAAATAGCAGTTCTTTCCAGTAAGGACCAATTAGATTGAATATGTACAGCGTAGCAGTAAGGAAAGAACATTTTCCTCTATTTTAGATGAAACTTTGACATTTGGTAAAGTAAAAATGCAAAAAAAGAACAGATAGGATATAACCCAAAAGGATGAAAAATCTGGTCATAATATTTTCCTACAAAGTACAGTGTGTTTTTTCCTGTATTTTTCTTTAGACAAGGTGTCATTTTTTTTTTTGCTATGGAAACACTTTAGCATATGTGCCATAGTGTGAAGGTGATATGGCTACTGTAAAGTTTTGGGCTATTGCCCAATATATTGAATATAATGACAATATATGGACAGCATGAGCCCATAGGGAGTCAAAAAAGTACAAAATGGGATGCTTTGTACCTTTAGACCTTAAGTGAATGAAGGTATTGTCCCTGCATTGCATTTGTGCATCTACTAAAAGTGAAGCCATTATATCAATTTCCATGGCATCTTCTTCTGGAAATATTTTTGCTGAGATATAGTAAAATAAAAAGATGGAAAATGCAGAGGAATAATGAACAAAAAATGCACATAGCAATACTAACGGCAACAGACTGGATTGTGTCTATTTCTGTAGCATATTTTCACTGAATGAAGAATGACTTAAAAATCCTTCACTGCTGAATTTTACAGATACTATTTTCCTCTCTCGAACATCCTTGCATTTATACAGATGTCATTATTTTTATAGGAACATCCACAGCTCATTCAGGTTTGACATTGTGGCATTTTTTAATGCGTTCTGACAAACTAGTACTTTGCAGAGGTTGCACACACACAATGTACAAAAAATGGAAAAAAATATGTTTTGTTCTTTCATGGACAATGTATTACTGATAGGTATGAATTGTTATTCATTACCTAGGCAAAGAAACAAAACTGTAATGGCTTATTATTATTTAACAAAACTCTAATGTCTTATTATTTGGCGACCATAAAACCACTAATGATGCTAACTGGAAGAGTATTTTACTCTTGAGCTGGCATTAGATCAGTCCTTGAAAGAATGACTTTTTCTTTGCTAAGTAACAACTAGCAAGGTCAGGTTGCTTAATTAATTCACAAATAATGTTTGTGCATTATAAGCCTTGAAGATTGTACATTATAAAGTATTTTGGATTATTCTTTGTGCATCTTCTTAGTATTTAATGAAATTACTTTTTTTTTGCCATTATTGTTAAGTGGGTTTTTCACCCTGATTTTAGATTCAGTTATACCTTAACAAAATAAGTGGATTTTTCTTTCAGTAGTTCTTATAGGAAAAAAAAGGGTCATTACCTGCTGGATTATTAGGGACCTCTACACAGTGACAACCACATATCTGCCTGCGTAGAAAGGGTTATATTTCTTTCTTGGCAAATTTTCTTTGCAAGTATGTCCCAAAATATTTGTTCTGTATACATTTGTGGACAGTGGGGAAATGATTAAAATTAAAAAGATTAATCAATTAACTCAAATAAACAGCAAATTTTGTGATCATTTCTTGTGGTGGCTGGTGGGCTTGTGGTACAAGCGACAAAGAGAGTCCACTGGTGGGACAGTCCCTAGTACCAAAAGATCCTCCCCAGGTTAGTGAACAGAAGAGGCTTCCCCCAGAATGCTCTCCTTTGGTATGTTAATGTACCCCAGTTCCGCTTTCTCAATTGGCCCGTGGGCCTCCCCACCCCTTCTTACATGTCCCTGACCTAGAAGGTTCTCCACTGCCTGTTCGCTTCTTTGGCCCTTGCCCCATCGCCACTCCCCCAGAGTTTCCTATTGGCTCCCATTCCCTAGTCCTGTCTGTGTACTGCTCCTGTGCCCTCAGGTCATTGGTCTGTGATGTTCTCTCCTCTGCCCTGTATAGCCCTGGACCCTCCGTTGTTCTTTGTCTTCATCCCTGGAACCCTTCATGAGTGTGGCTGCAATAAACCTCTCCCGTGGAACTCTATATGGAGACTCTTCCTGCCTCTTTGCCGTCGACCCCTTTTAAGGAGCTGTCCATGCATGTGTGCGTGTACGCATGTGTGAATATGTGGTGGTCCTGCCGAACATCTTCGCTTTGGAGATGTTTTTAGGAAGGTCGCAGCACCTTGCACTCCGGCACCGCCAGGCCGCAGCGGATAGTTCGCGACAATTTCTGATTGGAAAAGTAACTTCAAAATAAACATTGACAGTGCCTGAATTTGGTTTTGAGAAAATTAACCTGCATTATTAGCTAGACATATAGATAATTTTTTCTCTATCTTTGATCAAAACTTCCAGTTTTCAGAAAACGAAAATGCTTTCAAACTATTAAATAAATATGCATATTACCAAATTAGAATACCAAAATAAAAATTGTCAAATTAATATGTATATTATTATATAATCCACACATTGCATTATTGAGAACAATTCTAATTTCTTCAGTAGCAAATATCACTTCTGACTTACTGTTGAGGTAACCAGGAATTCAAACTTAATTACATCAGATGAATGTGGAAAATATAAAATTAATCTGGGTTGAATACTTATGCAAAATATAATTTCAATAATGAAAATAGAAGGATCTGTGGAAAAGAGAACTGAATGGGGGAAGGAATTATAAATAAAATTTTAATTTTTCATTCACATGAAATTCCGGTTTTTTGTGGCAAAATGGAAAACTTTTTACAAACATTTTTAGAGTACCAGAGCAGATTGTACATAAGAATCTTTCCCTCCTCAGAAATACGGAATGTGAAATTTAAGCTTTGTGCTGTCAATCACCATCTTAACACTTTCACTGTGAAGTGATTAACTGTTCTGAAAAACATATATTTGCTTCTATGGAAAACAAAAATACCCACATAAAACACCATCATCACCACATCAACAACAGCAGCAGGAGAAATGTGACATAGCAGAAGTTCATTAGTAAGTGCCCAAAGTCCTGTACTTTGTTGATGACATTGCTAATGGAAAAGGTCCAAAAAATGATACACCAAGACGAATAACCTGATAAATGTGAATAGTGAAGTAGGATTCAAAGACAAGAGAAATAGAGAAAGGAATTTTGAAAGGAATGGGGAAAGTTAACTTTTTTGAGGAAGTACTGTTAGGGCAAGTGGATATCTCAAGAAAACTATAACGATGTATAACTGATTCCAGAAATCCTCTGTCAGCATTTCTGAGTTAGACTAAAGAAACTTCTGTCACAGGGGAGAGCAGGCCAGTTCACATGACCTAAAGTGAGATCAGAACTGAAACAGTTTATTGAGAACATGACTTAAGAGCAATCAATTAGCTAATATAAGCAGTGCAGCAGATAAACCACACTTACATATTGTTAACATCATTAAACACAAATAAACTTCCAAACAACTTCACTGAACTTCACTGTTCCAAGGAAGTTCTGTTTCCTTCTCAGGCACCCATCAGTGGGTCCAGCTCAGTAGGGCCCCTGTCGGGGCAGGAAGGGCTGTGTGGAGCTGAAGAATAGTGCTGCTGCTGCTGTTTCCTTCAAGTGGAACTTTCTGTGGTTTAGTTTGTGCCCACTGCCCCTTGTCATATCATTGCGTACCACTGAAAATAGTCTGGCACCATGCTCTTGACACGCTCTCTTGTACACATTGACAAAATCCCCCTCTCAGTTTTCTCTTCTCCAGGCTAAACAAGCCCAGCTCCCTCAGCCTTTCCTCGTAAGAGAGATGCTCCAGCCTTTCACTGGACCTTCCTCTGTAGATCTTTGTCTCGTACTGAGGAGCACTGAACAGGACACAACACTTCAGGTGTGGCCTCACTAGGGCTGAGTAGAGCATCAGGATCACCTTCCCTGACCTGCTGGCCACACTCTTCCGATGCGCCCTAGGACACCATTGACCTTCTTGGCCACAAGAGAGCACTGCTGGCCCATGGTTACTTTGTCCACCAGGACATTAGCATGTTCATGGTGAGGAGAAGTAAAAGGACCAACTTTTTATAGGCAATAGATTGCTATAGTCATGTGGTACTGCAGCTGTAGTTGAAGTTGCTTATGTGTTTACCTAGAACTCAAACAGCTTGTACATAAGCATATATTGTTGCAGTATAGCACTTCTCAGGATAGATTGTCATTTACACCAAACCATAAGACGGAATTTTCACTTCACCTTCATTTAAACCTCTAGTACACGAATTAATTTTTATATTGTATTATTATTATATTATCATGGTAAATTCAACTAACTTTCTACTTATCTCTAAATCAAAGCCCTTTTCTATCCAAAAATGGCAGCAAATACTATGTATAACTACAGGTGTATGTTAAATATTCCTTGTGTTTTCTGTTGTGTCTTCATTTGAAAGACCTAGAAAACTTCAAATAATGAACCTGAGATTTTAATGCTTTTATTGCATTTCAAATACAGCTTTACAATTTCAAACTTTTCTTTCTACTATTAAATCTTCAGTCAAGGCAAGGTTATCCTCACACTATTCTGTGAGTTCCTGATCATTTAAAAGATTTTTGTTGAGCAGTTCCTTGTACTCTTGTGTGTTTTCTTGAAAGATCTGAACTGAAATCAGTTATCATGAGCCATAAAGACATTTTGAAATTAGTAAATAAAGTCTTATCAAACAAAGGTTTAACAAAATAAATTGAAGCATGGAATCTGGTATCTTCTGCTCTGTTTCCCACTGCAGACTGTTTTGAAGATCACAGTCTTGTCAGAGCCTTAGACTATGAAAATATAGATGATAACCCACCTAAATAAAAGAGAAACTTTTCATTGACCTTGATGAACTTTGAATCACTCCTGTACTTCCTTTTTACATGATCTTTCTATATCATAGAGCTAATATCAATTGCTGACACTTTAAAGTATTTCCAGTGTGTTAAATTGCAGCACATAAAACCAACCGTGTCACAATATTTTTCCGGTTCTCTTTCCAGTTTCCCACATCACAGTTGGAATAGCATTTTTTTTTGTTTTCATTGTTACTCTGCCTATGACAGTGTTGCTTTTCTGCGTACCGTTTTCCATGTTCTTTTCCGTATACACTTCATTTCTTGCCAAAATCTGACATTGTCAGCATTACATAAGATATTTATCTCTGTCCAATTTAAGTCCTGTACTATATAGTGCATCTGTGAACACTGATCTATAATGACAGATAGTGCCACTGAAAATGTCCACATTTTACTACTTTCTTGAACCATTTCTGCTGTATTTATGAGTGTAGTAGAACTTTGGTACTTGCATTAATGTACCAAAAATAAGCAATGGTTCTATTAATTATTTTACATTTATTTTCCTTTTGAATGTCTGTCATCTACTTCCATCTGCTTGTTAACATATAAATATTTTTCTTCTTGCTTCTGGAAGTGATAAGAAGGAAGTTAAAAATATTATATTCAGGAAAAAAAGTATATTTCTTATTCTCCCTCATTGTTCATATACAATATGTAACAATTTCCTAGTAAAGCCTCTGTTTTCTTATTATAAAATTAGTAATAGTTACTCCTTATATGGAAATATGTTAACCTGACAAAATAAAAAAAAAAAATCTTTGCAACTCAATGAAATTTTATCCCATTAAAACTTCATGTACTATTTTTTTATTTTCCAGTATAACTTTAAGAGATAGTAAACAGGCAATTTTGACAATAAAAATGTAAGAACACGATGAAAAGAAATATAAATGTTAATAGCATAGGTTCCTTCACAAGGTACTATTTTCTTTTAGAATTGCTTTAGTTTACCGTATATATCTTTAACTTCCTACATCAATTAGATTAATTAGAGCTGAGGTAGTTTTCTCTCTTGTGATATAGTAAATAGCATAGGTCTGGATTTTGTTCAGAAGATGAAAAAATTAGAACATCCTGTGTTAGAGAAGTTTCTTTCAATACATGTGTAGATGTGATTTTCTGTAGCTATAGTAAACACTTGTATCTGGATCTGAAAAATACAATTTAACCCCAGACAAGCAACCAGGCATCACATTCCCACTCAGTCACTCTGCCCATGAGTAAAAGTGAGAAGATTCATGGGTTGAGATAAATACAGTTTAACAGGTAAAGTAAAAGCTGTGCACACAAGCAAAGCAAAGCAAGGAATCCTTTCACCACTTCCTATCAGTGGGCAGGTGTTCAGCCATCTTCAGGAAAGCAGGGCTCTATCACACATAACAATGTCTAGGGAAGACAAACGCCATCACTCTGAATGTCCTTCCTCTCCCCCCAGCTTTATATATAAACCAAAAAACCCAACAGCAAACAAACAAACCCCCCCCCACCAATACCAAACCACAATGATAGCAGATATTAATCTATTTTTTAAACAAATTTAAAAGCCAGTTATGGGAAAATAACTATTCTAGCGAATATTATAGATTAAGTTAATGGTCTTACAGAATCATAGCATAAAATTCAGTGTATGTGAAAACAAAAATTGAACAAAACTGAGTAGCTGAGTGACACCTAAAAACCCTACAGCTATGTAAGTCTGGAATTTAATGTTTAAAACCCTTGTTGTAAACATGAAGCAGAAAAAGAAACAAATGTATTTTCAGACCATGCAGAAACCAGATAGGTCATTACATCAAATTTCATAGAAATGGCAAAAACCAAACCAAATTCCTTTACATAAATATATGAAAATAGATAAAGCTGTTTTCTCCTAGCTGCCTGCTGAAGTGACTAAGATATATTTCAGTGTTAACTTTCATGTGTAGTGTCAGGAAAATGATGGACAGCTCAAATTATCTAGTACCTAATGATGCCACATCTTGCGTCTTCTGACATATAATGATGACACCTACCTGCAGTAGAAAATCTGAACACTTCCCCACTATACCTCATCTCCCTTTCAGGGGTTTTTGTTCCTTTTGCTCCTATTGGAAAACAGACATGAAACTACATTGTTCTGGCACTAGGAACATGCACCTCTATTGCAGTCTAAATATATCTGTAACTGAGAGTAGCTAAGTATTTTAGTGTAAATTTTTACTTTTCCTCCAAAGTGTTTACTCCTTGGATTTCTCCAACACATTTATGAACAGTAGTCATCCTCTCAGCATTCAAATGGTTAGCTCAACTGTTTGAGCTCTCTGATTCATCAATAGGACAGGTTTACCATATTTCTGATCATACAAATTGCCTTTCTTTACATCAGCTCCACAATTACCTTTAAGCATGTATGATTACACTGTACCATGTTTCAACTGACTCCTCACACCATTAAGAATATTTTCCTGTCTCTGAAATACCTAACTTGTTTGGTTTTTTGTTTGTTCAGTTTGTTCTGCTTTCTCCATGGCTGTGTCATAGGGGGGCTTCAAAGTCATCCTTCAGCTGGGGAGTATATCCCTGTCCATTTGTACCACAGAATCCTTTAATTACAGATGCTGACCTTGAATTTTGTATTATTAAATTTCTTCCTACCTCAGATGTTTCAGTGTTCAAAGTAATTTTTTTCTATATTTTATCTCAACTGTCCTTTTTATTGACAAACTCTTTCTATGACTTTGTGTCATCAGCAATTTTTATCAGCACATTTTTTTTCTGTGCCAAGTGGAAATGTTACGCAAAGTTTTCCCTAGACTTATCCTTCAATACCATGATTGAATTTCATACAGTAGAATCCAGCTTCTTAATTGAGGCATTAATGTTCATCTGTGTAATAAGATAATCTTTGAAAAAGGTATGACTGTGTTTATACACAGCAAATATCTCCACAAGAGGCATATGAAAATCTATAAACATTTTCTAGGTAATATATAAATGAAAATTTGAAGTTACTCCTTATTTATTGTTAATTAAAGATGGTGATTTGGAAATGAGACAAAAAATTAATCTTCATAAAAATTCTCAATAAAAAAAAGAATTAAGTGACTGGATAGATTTTTTGGGGAAAAAAACCAACCAAACAAGCAAGACAAAAAACTCAGCTGCAACACCACAAACTGGTTGCAGTGTACAATAAACCATCTGTAAAAAAAATAACTCTGCAGTAAAGAAATAGTTATTGAAAACTTTCAGAGTTCATCATAACATTAAGAAATAAAATAATAAAAATATATATAAAACTTGCATTATAAACTTGCCTTCCATGGAATTCCACAGGTACACATTGTTTATCTAAATTTATAAAAAGGAAGGAATTTGGTCATCTTGTACCATATTTACAATGATTTTCAGTTCTCTAAAGGATCAGCTATATCTCCGCTGGATTATAGAATATCCAAATTTAGAAACTGAAAGCAGATGTAAAAATGTAGTGTTTAGAGTAGCATTTCAACTTCAACTAGTGCTTTGATAAGTATGTTTTGGATATTAATTGAGTTTATCATAATAGTTCTCTTGGACTCATTTCTGGTAGCTCCATTTGTTTAAATGTAACTAAAATTAAGGAAGATCATGACAGTTTTTTCCTTGTTTTAACATGTTTTAAAACTTTGTACATCCTCAACCTATGAAGAATCTTTCATGAAATTGGTTGTCTCTCAAAATTGCCATTGACTTCAACAGAGTTACTTTTATATGTAAAACTTTATAAATAATTGCTTCTTAGTTGCTTTCAGGAAATTGGGATGCTTCTTCCGACATTTTAAAGTACATAGTCTTTTTAAATATCTGTATTCAAACTTAAAATTTTTTAGCACTTACAATGAGTATTTGTATGAACAGGAGCACTTGCTAGCAAATATATGATATTGCTATTAAAAACATTCTCAGATGCACATATCCATTTAGTGTTGAAAGCATTGTGTTGATTAAAACAAAAATCAGTAGGAAAAGTAGCTTAGAAGTGTCCTGAAAGTAATATTGTCAGCTAAAAAAAACTCAATAGATTTTAAAATTAAAAAAAAAATCATTTTCTTTCCTTTGTGGCGCAGACATTTTTTAAAATGTTGGTTTCACCTTAGCAGGATTTTTTAATAATATATGAATAGTATTCCTACTTTAAACAAAAGTCATAGATATTTTCATGAAAGAAAATGCATTGTAAATTCATTTAAAGACATCTTTGGTGTACAATTTTAAGTGCTTGAACTATTATATTAAAGTTATCAAGAGTAACTACAGTTTTGTGTGGTATTATTAAGAAATAATACCACAGGGTCACCTTCCACTAGACCAGGTTACTCAGAGCACCACCCAACATGGCCTTGAACACCTCTAGGAATGTGGCATCCACAACTTCTCTGGGCATGGTATTTATGAAAAATGAATTGGTTGTTTGGTTGGTTGGTTGGTTGGTTGATGGATGCTGCACATCACTATGACTTGACAATATTTGGCATTTCCTTTGTGTAAGTACAGAATATATTGTGAATGTGAAGTAGTTTCTGGGGAAAGAAAAGGTCTGGGGCTACTCTGTGCTGCTAGTTGAAATTAATTAAATGATCTTTGTTGAAAAAATAATCAAATATTATACGTATGATGTATAAAGGACATGAAGTAGCCCTCTCCCCAACCTGGCTTCAGAAGGTCTGAGCTGGATTATCATGTCTAAATTTGCCACTTCAATACAGATACAGATGAATAGAAAGGGATTAGAAAAGATTTTAAGAAATGTGAATGAAAAGAGTGAGTGAATCCCTGTCCTTTAGTCTGGGATGAACATTAAAGTAACTTTCAGGACTGTAAAGGGCTGCTGTAAAAAGGAAAACAGCATTTTATTTTCCATATCTCTGCTGGACAATGCAAAAAAAAAAAGGAATAGGTTTAAATTAAAGCAAAGCATATTAATGCTAGAAGGTATTAATAACTTTAAAACAGCAGGATCAAATGAAGACTTTTGATCAGAGGCCTAGGGTTTTAAAGAACATGTAGAGGAAAAAGTGCTAGGAGTATTAAAAGTGTATTTTATTGATCTCATTATTAGAGCCCTAAGGGATTAGATAATTTCCTAATGTCCTTTCTAATGTTATTCCTTGAAAACTTGTTTCAAGAAACAGCATATTCAGACTTTCAAAACAAACTATTTCACAGAACTGTTAGTTTGTTTTGGGACATTGTGTCTTTCATTTTTTTTAAAGCTTAGCAATTTTTCTCTCTGTTCATTTTTTACGAGCAATGAGGCATAATGATACTTTGAGCAAGCAGCTTTGAAACTAGCTATTAAGGAACTTTTAGAATTTTCCACTGACATTTTGATACTACAGCAAATGATTCAAAATGCTTGAGTTTTTAATGGCTCTAACACGAGATCTATAAGCGAATCATTCTCTCTTAGAATCATTAAATATGCTGAGTTGAACGGGACCTACAAGAGTACCCAATCCCGCTCCTGACTCTAAAGGGCAATCCAAAACTTAAACCATATATGTTCAAGAGCACTGTTGAAATGCTTCTTGAACACCAAGATGGTGTTCACTTCCCTAGGGAGCCTTTTGCATTGTTTGTCCACCCTCTCGGTGCAGAATTTTTTCCTAAAATCCAGTCTGGACTTTCTCTGGCACAGCTTCGAGTCATTCCCTTTCATCCTTTTACCACACAGCAGAAAAATGAGATCACCTTCCTTTTTGAGCTTGTTCTTGTGAAAAGTATCACAGAAATATTAATTATCATAGGTAATATGGTATCAGCATTCAAAAGAAATTGAACCTAACCATCAGTGCTCTAAAACTGAACAATACTGACTGAAAAAGAAAAAAGTTATACAAATTGAGCTGATAAAAAATTATCTCCATCATTGTTTTTATAAAAAGACAACTTCCAAGTTCCTTGGAAACACAAAACCCCCCATAACCAACAAACAAAATAATCTCTGGTTTTCTCTCTGAGTTTCAGAATATTTCTTTAAGAACTTAAGTATTACTGAAAACTTCAAAACAGTGACACAGTTTAACCTCATCTAATTTATACAAAACATGATCCAATTTAATGCAGGAAAATCTTTTGTGGTGTGTCTTTATTTTTCTAGCTCTGTCAGTATCCATTGTTATTTTAAGAGTCTAACCTGATACAATAAAAAGATTCCCAGTTTGAACTATATTGTTCTTCATTGTCTTACATAAATTGAAAATAAAGGACATGTAAATTTAAAGTCACTCTCTTTTTAATGGAAAATATATCCCATCAATGAGAACAGGTCCTACACTTTCAGGGCTTTTTGTTGTTCCCAGTGAGGATGTTGTAACTCATACTTTCATCATGCAGAAATACAGTTGTCAAAATCTGCAGTTAACTACTATTGCTACTAAGTGACCAATCCAGCAATTTAAGCAATTTTCTACACACCTTAGTCTACCCAAACATCAGGGGATATTTTGAAGTTGTAATGCCTTAGGGAACTGGAAACAATCAATTATGACCACTATTCTGACACACACATCTCATGATTTCCTTAATATTTCCTGAAATTGTTTGTTGGTGTTACAGGATAATCACAGCTACTGTTCCAGCTGTATCATTAAATACTATGTGAAATTGGAAATAATGCAGGCAAAGTGCCATAAATGCTGTCTAAGTAAATTGTTCATCTTAGTTTCAAAGGACAGAAGGTCAATATCGCTGTCCTGTTCTTCTGAAGATTTAGTTTGTTTATAGTCATTCACGACAAGCAGGAACTACAGTTTCAAGGAAGTATCAACCAAAACATATTATGTGTTTGGTTATTTTATGACTATTTTAAACACCTGACAAGCTTTTAAGTATTGAAAAACAAATCTTCTGTTACTGCAGTTGAAAAACACACACCAGGAAGAAAAATTCATTTATGTTAAAACATTTATTACCAAAGTATCTCATGGTATTAGCTTTTAGAAAAGGCATCTCTGACTAGGAGCAATAGTTTTGACTGGCTAAAAATATGACCAGCAAGTGTAACTGCAAATTTGTCTTTCATTTTTGCTTCTTCTGAAAGGTAGAGCTATTTCTTGAAGTGATTTACCTTGTATCTTGAATAAGTGTGTAATTCTCTTCTATTCCCACTGAGAAACAACATCTAACAGTGTACTTGTAAACAAGAGCATGGTTCACCACGTATAACTTAGACTGTTTATTTCCTGACATTGAACTGTATATGTTTAACTTTCTCTTAATACAATCTTTATATGGAATTAAAGTACAATAAAATGTCTTATAAACATCACTTTGTTAGTTGAGAACATGTATTAAAAAACTGATCTAAATGACCACTCATCTGAGTTATTAATTATGAAGCCTATAATTTGACAATTAAACTTTCCCTTATCTATTTTTTTAATTGGCTCACACTGAACTTCAGAAATTACATTTGACTTGTTTTTCACCCTGTGAACTCAAGCTGTTTGAAATGTAGCATTCAACCAATGCATGCTATTAAATCTTAGCTCTGAAAGAATCTTCAAAAAATACAAGTCCGTGTGTGTGTGTATATACACCAGAAACATTAAATCACTGAATTAACAGAAGAATGTCCACAGATAACTCACAAATAATTATTTTGTATATTTCACTTAAAATAGAATTTGTCAAATATTTTGCCAGTGGGTATTCCATTAGAAAATGCCAGTTTGGTTGGACTCAACCATTTCAAACAAATACACATTCCCCATTCCCCTTAAAATTTTCAGATGGAAGATTTCTCAATCCAGTCATTACATTCTTAGTAAAAGTCAGAGATAACTTTAATCCCAGAAGTTTTGTCCCTTAGAGAAATATTTTGAATGTGGCAAAAGTTTTTTTTCATTAAAATCACTATTCAAAAAGGTATCAATCTCATTTCCATACAGACCTAAAGAGAAACAGGCATCCATGAGATTCTATAGATGTCTCTTTTAGAGCACTCACCAGAACGTGGGGTCCTCTTGGTCCTATTACAAGAGATGCTGTACTGTGTTTTCCATATCCTCTACCAAAACTATACCTCCTGAAGTTTAAAGCCACTTTCTCCTTTTGAACCTATTTGTTTTTCAATAAGTTAGCATTATTGGGGAAGTGAAAAGTTTGAAAATCTTTAATGGCTCTCAGAAAAGAACAGAAAAGGATGTGTAAATACTAATCCCCCCACATTTTATAGGACTCTGATGTCATTGTCACTATCCATGCTGTTGCTTTGTAGCACTACTATGATGTATTTTATCTCATCATGATGTAGCACAGATGTGTACAAAGTATATAAGGTATATGTTTTCTCAAATATTTCTGTAAATTTAAAATAAATTATGTGTAAGTTCATACTTTTTTTTTTATGGAATATGTGATCTACTGCTCAGAACAATGATGAAATTTTCAGCATTTTGTTTCAAATGATACTTTAACTTGTTTTCAACAGTCAAAATTGCATTCCTCAGAATGTATAGTTATCTGCATTTTATTTTCTTGTTTATTTTTGTACTAGTTTGAAAGCAAACCAGTGAGAAACTCGAAATCAGAACTAAAATTTAATAGGAAAATTAAAAATAAATACAATAGTACAAAAACACTGACAGTGTTAGGACACAACCCGACACCCTGCTGGGCAGAGTGGTAGCCTGATTGAATGGTAGCTGCAGTCCTCTTGAGGTGATAGATGTGGTTCTGTTGAAGCAGTGATCCTCTAGAAGGGTCTGGTCTTCCTCTGAAGGTCCAGTGGTGGTTGTGTAGCTCTTGTCCTCTGGGAATCCCGTAGGCAAGGGCTGAGTGTGATGTTCCAAACCTCAGATTATATCCAGGTAGGAATGCTTGATTCCTCCGCCTGGGCAGAGCATCTCACAGTGGGATGATGTAATTTTATGAGTCATACAGTGAGGCTGGATGGCCCATTAACAGAAAAATATCCCTCCGGAGGGAATTATCAGGGATGTGTCATGGAAGAGCTAAAGAACATTGTCCCACCTGGTTTTAATGGATGGTGATAGAATACATACTTTTAGTTACATCTTACATTGTGACCTAAGAAAATTTTTTTAATAAGTCTCCTGAGGAGGAAATGAACACCCAACATTTTTATTTATTTGTATTGTAGGCAAAGGAAGAGATGAAGAGAATTGAATAGCTACAAGTAAATGCACACAATAGAACTAAATTCAATATATTGTAACACTTTATGTTTTCTTACAACAAAATTGTTGAAGAAAATTTTTACTTGCTTAGCATTCTGAACATAGCTCTCTCCTGAGGACCTGGACTTGCTGGTTATGAATTATTCAGGTTGTAAAACAAAAGCTAGAGACCTATAGGAGACATACTGAATTTTTAAAATTTGTGTGTGGCAGAAGCTGGGAATAGCTCTGTTAGTATTAATTTTGTCAGGATTGCTGGTGCTAGCAATACTAATTTTTGTCATAAAACAGCTAGAACAAAAATTATGGTCTTGTTGCTTTAGTCTACAACAGAAGGTCCACGTCTCACCCTCTTAGAAAAGATTTGCATGAGCTAGAAGAAATGTCATGTTTTAGTAATTAATTAATTAATTAACATCTAAAATATATATACTTATCTCTTCATAGAACATTCTGAAGCTAAACAATTCATCTTTATTTTTTATGTAATTAAATGTAAAGACAATAAGGACTATAAGTACAGAAATATTTGTTGATTCAAACATTTGCACATGTAAGGATATAGACCTATCATATTAGTCAAAGAAATAAGGGTTATTTTCAAAATTTAAGTCACCCACCACAGGATTTGAAAGAACAACATGAATCAATGGTATTTTATCAGAATAGTTAAAGTATTATCATAATTTAATCACTGTATAAGATATTAAAACCCCTTCCTTGATCCAATCATCAAAGAGATAGTGTCACTATGTCTATGTTTATGTTAATAAACCTCTGAGTGTTTGTGAGTTGCAAAGTATAGTATTTGTCCCAGCCTGCACCACAGCTCCATCTCAGGGTGAAACAACGTGCAAAGCAGTTTCTTATCATTTTGCATTACCCAGCTTCCCTGAAAGGAAAACCTAGAAGTAACAGATCATGGCAATTTAAATGCAATTTCAACATGATTCAGAAGGTCAGCTGAGATCCTGGTTACATGAATAAATTACAGCTGTGAATATATGATTCAAAAATGCTATACAACTGAATAATTTAGCAGTAGTATAAAAATGAAAGGGTATGTTTGCATAACATTTTGCAGAAAGTTCCAAGTGATTTCAGCCTATGATGAAGCTGACTAAGCTTTTAGCAATAGCACAGCACTAAGTCCAAACTAATAAATCCTTCTGATTGATGGTTCAAGTTAGTACCATGGTAATGTAGTGATACTAACTTCCCTTTAGCTTGGAGCATGGGCAGCTTCTGTTGTCAAAAGGCGATGCAGATTTACACTGAAAGCATATTATGCATGAGGGCATTGGAATAGTCTCTAATTACAGAATGAAAATTAGTGATGAAGGGAATGTATTTTGAGTGTATATATGTGGAGCGAAATTGTGCACACCCAAAATTTTTAAACAAGCTGTTAGAAAGAAGAAGAAGAAAACTGTTTAGGTGCATTTGGCTGGTCAGAATACAATTTACAGCAGCACAGTTTTCATATTTCTGAAAGAAAATGCATTATTTCCCCCTATTCTTCTCCAATAACATCATTCTGTTATTGATTTTCTTTCATTTTATTTTCTTTATAAAACTAACTATGTCAACCTTGTATTAAGAAAAATCAAGTTTTGTCCTACAGATAATGGCACTTACTGTGTTAGAAAAGGTTAGGCTTTACTGCAAATGACAACCAGAACTGCGCTGAAGTCCTTTCTTTGTCCTACACATTAATGTGCATGTAGAGTAAAAACAATCACATTTCAGTACTTTGAAACCCCATTCACATCCATTTACTGCACAAAATATTGGAGGATGAAAAATAAAACTGATTAAGAAACATGGGAAAACATAAAATCTAGGTACTTAAAAGCTTCATTTATCACAATGCACATACAAGTTAAAAGGCAAGCAAGGAACACGGAAAAAGTGCAGCTCTTCACCATTATAAAACACTCAGACCTCAGCTATGCAGATAATGGCAAAGCAAGGGTTTTTTTTAAAATAATTAATAGAAAAAGTCATACTTTGTTGTATCATGACAGTTGGAAAACAATTGGCCTTAAAAGCTCTAGGGATTACTTGAAGTGAGCAATATTGCATTTAGTTACTATTATAGAGCACTCAGATCTGAACCTCTGTATTGAGCTTTTTTTGTGGTATATTATTTGTCCTTTCACATCACCTCAGGGGAAAAAATATCTGTAACAAAGTAGAGAGTTTTTAAGTAGATGTTTGCTTACCAACAAAAGCAAAGAAATCTCTAATTTCTGGTGGCTAAAACAGGTTCCAGTTTCATAAATTCAAGAGCCATTGTCATTTCTCCTCTATTTATCTATGCCTACTTAGATCACAAAGAATGGGAAAAGACTTTTAAACTATTGAAGAAGAATGAAATGAAGAAGTAATGTTAAATTTCATACATTTTCCTCAGTCTCTTTCTTTTAACCCTTTGTTAACCAGACCAATTCCTATGCCTGTGAAAATAGAGTCTCCTTTATTTTCCTATAGACTGTCTGCATCAATGAAAAACTCCTCTCTTCATTGCTGCTGTCACTCCACTGTCAGTATTTGAAAACCACCCCAGCACTAACAGGAGATCAATCTCTAAGCTTTGCAGCTTCAGAAAGTTATGGTAAGGCAGGTGAATGAAACATTTACAGCCTAAGAAGACTAAACCTGTGCTGTGATGGGGAACTATAACAACCAGCCAGCACAAAATGCCAAAACAATTCAGAAATAGATGGAAGCCTATTCTTGGAGTGAACAAAGTTCTCTTCCATCTGCTTGACTAATCAGATTGGATGATTGGAATGCAGAAGACACTTATTAAGACAATAATCTACTGGAGCTGAAATAAATACTGGAACCCTATATGTGGGTTATTACAGTATTTCTTTAGAATATACTGAATTAATGCAGTTGAAGCTATGTCCCTATTATATTTTAATATTCATTATGTCTTGAAAATAATAATAGGGATTCTATGGTGTGATGGATAATTCATGTCCAGATTCCAAAGAGGAATAAAATCAACAAAGGAAACTTAACCAAGAACCTTTAAAATATCAAAAGATGCATGTCTGTTCCTATAAAAACAGACCTGGCTGTGAGAACAAACAGCACAGTACCTCTTGTGTGTTCCTGCCTAAAAACATTTTTTCTCTCCAAAAATAGGGCAGCCTCCTCTCCATTTCTTTTAAGAATACTTTCTATCATGCAACATCCTGGGACACATGTTTCAACACTGTGTTAGCAAGCACCACCTGGCACTGGCCATACTATTTCTGGCTGCATTCTAGCAGTCATGTAGCAGCTCTTCATATTTTTTCCTGGCTCCACGTACATTTCTAGTACAGACACTCTACTGAGTATTTGTGAAGAAGTGGAACATATGGGTCCAAGAATTTATTCTACATGGAACAAAAATAATGTCTTGATTTTGTTTTCCCAGGGTTTAGTAAGTGCTTCAAGTACTAATGAACTGGGAGGTAGTGTAAGGTTCTTTTACTCATTTCTTGGGGAAAAGAGAGCATGGTAAAGGGGAAAGGATAATTAAGCTCAAGAAAATGAAAATATCCACAGGTTTTATGTCAAGACTGATAAAGAAAAAGGAATACAAAATTTGCCAATTTCACTGCCCAACTGATCATAGTATTGATGTAGGGAAAAAGGGAATCTGTTTTTAATAAATGGGTCAGTTAAAGAACTCTTATCTTATGAAGTTCAACAGTAATTTTGGGAAGATGTACATTGAACTTAGACCTAAAATTTCTGCCTCATCTCTCTCTGTTGACTTATGATGTACTACAAAAATTCTTTCAATATCTGTGTCTTAATTATTTTTTAAAAAAACCACGTAAGAATATATAAAGAGAAACATAGAACTATGGTTTGGCTTGGAATGAGCCTTAAAGACTATCTAGTTCCAATCCCCTTGACAGAGCTAGGAACACTTTTTTCTAGACCAGGCTAATCAAGGTCCCAACAAACCTGGCCTGGACACTGCTAAGGTTGGGGCATCCACAACATCTCTGGGTAACCTGTTCCAGTGCCCCACCACCCAATTGTATCAAATACAATTCAGGATTTTGTTTCTTTGCAATGCTGAAATGTTTTACTGTGCTGGACTTACACCCATGGTGATGTTGGTCAAGTAATTTCCATCGGCCTGAAAAAAATAATCCTAGAAGCTTCCATTTTTTGCAAGTGAAATAAAGTTGGAAAAATCAGTACCTACAATTTGTGCTGTGTTATGCATTTTATTGTGTCCTCTAATATTACAGCTTTCAAAGGGATTTCCAGCAGACTTTTATAAGCAGAATCTAATTCTTCTATGGTGCACAGATGCGCCAACCAAATAATGTCAATTTTCTTTACTTGCAATACAGAAAAAAATGAATATGTGTGTATATCTGACCATTAATATTTACCAGGGGAAAAACAAAACAAAACAAAACAAAACAAAACAACAACAACAACAACAACAACAACAAAGTGGATCAGCTGAACACTGGCAGGTATTATTATTGCTAATTGATAATTTTCTCATGCAAATAATGCTTTTCTGAGGTGTTGCTCCACCAGGGGTCGCACAAAGACTGCTTAAATTTCACCTGCTAAACTGGAATAAAGTTCACATTGGAGCGTGAAAACACAATCAAACGTCAAAATAGCACCTTGATCCATAATAAGCAAACTATTTAAACTCCTGGGGATGAGTCACTGCTCCTTGTTTATTGTGAATGCAAGTAAAACTCTATTTTTTTTTTTTTATTTTTTTAATTAGAAAGCATTAAACCACTTTGGAATAATATGTCTTGCATTTATTACATTGTCATAAATCATACTGCATAAATGATATTACTTTCTGTCTCATACTAGGATAAACTATACTAATATGGTGTCAATGCTGCTTCAAGTAAAACTAAGGGAAAGTCTTTTTCCTCACAGGTCTGGAGGAAGTAGTTTAAATTTTGATACAGGCCCAGACCAGGGACTCTTTTTTTCACTGCTCTCTGTAGCGGTGTTGCTATTTCTGCCGTGGAAGTGACAAGGCAACAGTGATGAGACCATCCTCATTTCAGGGTGGATGGTGGGTATACAAACCATTCTACTTGGGAGGAACAACTCATTCATCAATATTCTGGCTTATTGGCCCCAGCACAAGCATCTTTGACGAAAAGAACCTGGGAGTTCTGGTGGATATCAATCTGAACATGAGCCAGAAATGTGACTTTGGAACAAAAAGTATTAAATGGTGTCTTGGGCTGTATTAGGAGGATTGTTGCCAGTAGGTCAAGGAAAGTTATCCTTCCCCTCCACTCAGAACTAGTGGAGTCTTGTGGCCAGTCATGGCCACATCTGGAGTCTTGCGGCCAGTTCTGATCTCCTCAGTCCAAGAGAAACATGGACATAATGGAGAGAATCCAGCAAAGGGCCAAAAAGGTGATTAAGGGACTGAACTATCTTTCCTTTGGGAGAGAAATTCATTCCAGAGAAGAGAAAATTCAGGGGGTATCTATCTCATGAATGTGTAGAAATACCTGAAGGGAGGTTGTAAAGAAGACAGAAGACAGCACGAGACAGTTCTCAGTGGTGCCCTGTGACAGGCCCAGAGGCAATGGGACACACACTGGAACACAGGATGTTCCCTCTGAACATCAGACCACATTTCTTTACTGCAAGGGAGCACCGGCAGAGATTGCCCAGGGAGGCTGAGGAGTTTTTAAAAATCCATCTAGACACTGTCCTAGACAGTCTGTTTGAACAGGGGGTTTGGACCAGATAACTTCCAGACATACTGTTGAATTTCAACCATCCTGTGGTTTAGCTGGTCTAACCCATGTGCACTGATAAATCATGATAACTTGGCTACTGGCTTTGGAAATACTGGCCTTTCTCTTGGTATGAGATAATAACATAGAAAAGAACCCTTCCCAAACCTCTGATTGGTAGTGAACATTGTCACTAAGTTTTAGAAATAAAAATAATCATGAGCAGAAAGATTTGTGAAAATGTCAAGCTTTTCCCATATTCTTCATTATAATCCTTATAAATCAGTTAATGAGAAAAAAAGATATTTAAATCATCTTTAATATAATTCATGGGTTTGCTACAAAACTCATTACCCTCTATTAAGAGAATGAAGTAAAATAATATAAGCACTTAACATAATACATAGATCAGAAATTACTTTCTTTAAAAGATTAATCCAGTATGTATATGAGTTCAGTAAATAGCCTGTGTGCACATGCTATGTATTTACATACAACATTTCCAAATAAAACTTCTTCCATGATACTGGTAATTTCCGTATGTATACAAATGATACTTCTTTGTGTTTCTGTGCATAAATATAAATGTTTGTGTACTTACACATAAGTACAAATAGAGTTAGACATAATTATACTTCTTGTATTTATGACAGATTCTACAGTGTTTTGTACAAAAATGACTCCCAGATATACTTGAGAACTGTTCACAATGACTTTTTTCATAAATCTCAGAACCTTACCAGCTAGACAATATTTGCTCCATAAATTATGATTGTCAATACTAACAGTCTAGATAAAGCCTGTACCCCTTTTCATTTTAGCAGCACTTCCTATTAACATAGTCACAAGTGGTTTCCCATAATGAGGTACCATTACCATTACATAAACCTGTGATAATTTGTTTGGCAACAACACCTATAATAGCATAGTATTGTCTGTGGCACTTGCTGATAAGTTTAAGAAGCAGTTTATATTTGATGAGCACTCTGCTAGAAATATGCACATACAATTTGAAAAATGTACCTGCTGTCAGTAGGTATAATTTTGGAATACTTGCTTCACAGAGAGGAGGAGACTGTAATTATTAATTCTTTGGACATTAATGAACTTTCTTTTAGCTAAATTTCTGTGTTTTATTAATAATTCATGAAAATTGGCCAACCATTTAACATAGTACATGCAACTGTCTGATAAGCAGATAGTGCCTTTTAATTTTGTCTTAGACTATTAATAATTTAAAAAAATGGGATAGGATTTTGCATTATGCTAATAATGTGCCACTAATAACTGAAGAATTTTAAAAACATATATTCCTGCTTTTGCAGTTTTTGATTAGCTCTGTAACAAAGAAAATTAGGTTCTTGGGTCGTAAAAAATATCAAGGAGAATAAGCCTGTCTCTATACTTCCTCAAGCTAATGACACACTAGATTTAAAAGAATTAATGGCCACCTTTCCTATATGATATGTGCATGGAGAACTAAACAATGCCTCATGCAGTGTCCAGAATCTTAATTGCCAGGCAGTGCATAGAAAGTCCCAGAAGAGGGAGGTGTTTATCCTCAAATAGAGAAGGCATTTTTTTACCTTCTATAATTCATTACATTACTAAGCAGAATAAAGGAATAGTGCATTTCTTCCTCTTTAAAATAAAATAGGGGCAATAAAAAAAGATTTTGTTTGTCTTTTTTTAAATACAGTGCTATAGATTAGCTCATTTCCTCTTCCATTTGGCTTTTCATCTACTGGATATGAAAAAAAAAATATTGCTGTCCAAAGTGTGCATTTATTTTAACTGTCTTCTCTTTGTATAGAAATATGACACCTATTGAACTCATAATCACTAATAATCAAGCATGAGCACTAATAATCAAGCATGGGTAGAAATGTTCTGTTATTTCAATCTGCATTTGGAGAAAAACCTTAGAAAATATTTTTTTTTTTATGTTGACAGCATATGTTTCATGCTCACATTAGCCAGAAGGATAAAAAATACTGACGAATAAAATTAGATTTCTGGAAATTATCAGATATTAATAGGTTGCAAATAAAGTTTTAAACCACTTTGCCAAGGACCAAGTTAATTCTATATAAAAGGCAAGTGAGATGACCTGAACAATTATAGATCATTTGTCCTGATATTGGTTCCAGGCATGATAATGCAGCTGATGATTTTTGATGTAATTCAGTAACTTTTTATTAATGATTAACACAGGTTCATTAAAAATGCTTTCAAACTGATTGGCTATTTCAATAAAAACTAAAATCTGAATAACGGTCTTTTTGGTGTTGAAGGATTACACATTTGCACACTTGTGTGCATGCTCCATGATGTGCCCTTTGAGAAAGACACTGTTGACATGATTATTATTCACTATTTTAAAACCTAACCAGGTATTAGGTATCAAATGTGATTTGAAATAGGGGTCATGACACAGGGGACATTGCCGTGCTGGTTTCAGCTGGGGTAGAGTTATTTTCTTCACAGTGACTCTATGGGGCTGCATTTTGTATTTGTGCTGAACACAGGGTTGACAACATAGAGATGTTTTAGTTGTTGCTGAGCAGGGCTTGCACAGAGTCAAAGCCTGTTCTGCCTTTTGTACTGTCATGATGGCAAGGAATTGGGGGGTGCATGGGAGGTTGGGAGGAGGCACAGCCAGGACAGGGGACCCAAATTGACCAAAGGGAAATTCCAGACTGTATGACATCATGCTCAGTATATAAAGTGGGAAAGGAAGAAGGAGAAAGAGGGTGACATTTGGAGTGAAGACGTTTTTCTTCCCAAGTCAGTGTTATGCACAGTGGGGTCCTGCTCTCCTGGAGATGGCTGAACACCTGTTTGCCCATGAGAAACAGTGATTTAATTCCTTGTTTGCTTGTGTGAGTGACTTTTGCTTTCTCTAGTAAAATCTCTTTATCTCAACCCACAAGTTTTCCTGCTTTTACCCTTCTGATTCTCTCCATGATCCTGCTGGTAGGGGAGTGAATGAGCAACTGCATGGGGCTTAGAGCTGGCTGGAGTTAAACTACAACAGTTGCCTAGGATATCTATACAACAAAAAAGGTATGAGAAGATATGAAAAGACATGAAAAGATAAGAGCTGCCTTTGAACCCAAGTTAACTTGATACTGATATGGATTCGTATATGTAGACCAAGACATTTACTGCACAGACTAGAGTTGCACTCCAGCCACAAGTGCCTCTTCCTTTCTCCTTAAGAAATGAATGAAATTTAGCCTTTAACATACTGTAAAATACTCTTTTTTAGGGAGCTGAGGAAATATCCTGTATGGAAAATAAAAATCCAGCACCTATTGCTACCTCTCTTGTCAAGCAGTGACTGCTCATTTCAGGATAGCTTCTGGATCAAGTTCTAGTACTGCTGTTAAAGCAAGTCCACTGTGTAAAAATGACCTCAACATTTACCAGATAAATGAGACAAGAAAATGTTCCCTGTTTCCTGAGTAGTATCCAGATTTTACAAAAGTCACCAGAGTCAGATTCATCTTGCCTAACTATAGAAATCTTGACCATAAATTGATAATTTGTTTTCTGTATTCTTAGTCATTGCTTTAAGTCCTAAGTTATTCCTCAAAATAGAGGTTGATACTCATCATGTTTTTTTAAAAAAATGTCAGTTAATGCTACATTACATATAAAACCTGATTCTGTCAGTGTGTGTTACCATGTCTTGATAAGGTCTTGTTACTTGATATTCGTTGCTCTACACAAGCAGACAGGCACGTTGTGATTAGCCTACAGCTAGTGATGAAGGGTGAAAGAAGGCTTAATGGTTCATTTCTGGATTTTGATCAAATCCAGGAGGAAGTTAATCCAGATTTCCTAATTTGATTTCCTGATCCAGCAAAGGAGATGATCTCTGTGTTCCCACTAGACTTTACCAGCTGTTCTGCATATGCTCACAGGCACATAAAACTATAAGATAGGCACTGTGCAGCCCTCCATAGTTCTGATTTCCAGCATTATGTCAATGCATTAATGCTGATGCAGTGTTGTGAAGATGCAATGTTGTGCTTAGATGCTATAAAAAAAGAAAGTATATTCCTCATAGAATCCCGGAATTTCCAGGATTTGTCAGTGATAATATTTTCAGTATGTTGGCTTTCTACTAGTAATACTAAAGCCTAAATTCTGCCCTTTTGATATCCTAACAGTTCATGAACCATTTAGTTCATAGACCATTTAGCCATCCAGTACCTGAACGTGGCTTTTAAAAAAGAGGGAGAACAACTTTTTACAAACAGAAATAGCAATAAGACAAGGGGGAACAGTTTTAAAACAAGACACGAGAGATTTATATTAGGTGTTGGGAAGAAATGCTTTACTCAGAAGGTAGTGAGGCATTGGAACAGTGAATTTGTGGATGCCCCATCCGTGGGGTCTGGTTAAAGGCTCAGTTGGGTGTGACCCTGAACAATCTTACCTAAGAGGCGGCGTCCCTGCCTGTGGCAGGGGGATTGGAACAAGGTGATCTTTAATGCCTCTTTCAACCCAAACCATTCTATGATTTTATATTTCTATGGAGTTAAGCCCTAAGAATCTTGGTGTCTCCTGGGAAAAGTACCACTGAACAAAATATTGTAAGTTTTATGTTCTGAGGATTTGGGGATTTGTTCTCTAACTCTATAAAACATTTTGCAAAACATTTTATTCAAGGAAGTTCTTTGGGCTGTATTATCATACAGAGTCAAATATTAATCACAGTGATCCTAACTGGTGGTAGAATACCTCAAATTGGTTTTGCAACCTAGTTTTAAATACATGTTTAACACCTTTTAGAAATAAACTGTTGGTGTTTTTAGTCATCCAAAAAGTGTATATTTTTTAATGCTGTTATTATTCATATTACTATTTCTATTGCATTCCTTTTTTCCCCCTTTCTTCATTATTTTCAGAAAATGTCTTAAATTAAAGGTGTTCAATTAAATTAAAAATAATGATTTAAGAAAGAAAATCTAAAATTCATGACAAGTCAGTGGCCAAGTTAAAAGCAATACAGCAGTCAAGTTCTAATCTAAACCTCTGTTAAGGAGTCAAAATTTGACTCATGGAATATATGGGGTTTTCTGGCCCTTTATATATACCTGAATGCAGATGGATTTTTTTTCTCCAATCCTAATATTTTTGACTGAAATAATACTGGTAAATATTTTCTAGTCTTGGAGTATGTAGAATAATGAAAGGATTTCTTTTGTGGCACTATGTTGTACTATACAATTAGAGAATTGTGAAAACGTGTGAAAAATAGTCATGTTCATATTATGTATTACTTGCTCATGAGGAGGCTCTGCACAGTTTCGAAATAAGATACAGTTTTCTGGATTACTGCTGAGACAAAATGTTCTCTCTTGGAGACCACCCATTGTCTTCTCTGCTTAGGACTATAAAAATAGGATTTGTTTCCCTTATACTTGGTGATATGTGTGATGGGAAGATACCTCACACTAAATGCCTAAGTCAGGGTAGTATCAGTCATATGGTGATGATTAGTACCTTAGAGAATGTAGAGTGGAATCTGGGGTGGTTTCTGTTGAAGTAACTGATGTAACAGTGCAGTTTCCACAAAATTATCATCACTTCTGTATTAGAAAACATGCATGTTCTTTGGTTTGTTGTAACTAAGAAAACATTTTCTTTTGGTCTGAGTCACTGTTAAAACCACAACTTCTAATAAGGCCTTCAAGACATTTAGATCAAAGGTTTCAAACTGCCATTCTTCTTTCCAAGAATTATGGCTTAACTGTGCACCAGGGAAAGCAGACTGAGCTTCTTCAGTCTAAGATCATTTGTTGATTAGGACATCACATAGTACATGATGGGAAAGGTAGGCCTGATCTGAGGCCTGAGACCAGAGAAAGAAGAAAGCTTTCAAGCCTAAAGTTCTATCTACAGAGAGTGTAAAGCCCCAGAGACTGAATTTTGTATCAGATTAGCTCAGAACTTAATGTCTTTCTTCAGGAATTTAATTCAAATATGTTAGTGGAATTGTTCAAAATTTCCTAGAAAACACCTTTTCTGTCCTTTACAGTTAGTGTGAAAAACCACAAATGAATTACTAGTCACATAATGCAGGGGAGCTCTCCCTGCATTCCATTAATTTACTTGAAATTGTAAATTATGGGGGGTTGTGCCCTTAAAGCAAGATATCCAGTAAAGAAGCTGTAAACCATGTGAATCACGCATCATGTTGGCATAAGATATGTAGGTTGAGAGATATGATATAACACATGTGGAGAAATAATGGTATTATGACACAAAAGATCACCTTCTCCTATTATGTGGTCAGCGGAAAAAAACAGCCTGTCCTTATCTTCCAAAGTCTGTGTTCATTGAAGATTTTCTACAGGATGAAATTAATTCTATAGACTTTCTGTGGAATAAAAACCCTTATCTGACTTGTCATATACTAATTTTTTAAAGTTCTTTTTTTCTCCTGCTCACACCTTTAATTATTACAATCAAAAATACTAAATTTAGCTTACTGGTGAACAGAAATAAGCTTTCTTACAATTTTTTCATCATTATACATTTTTTTTCTTTGAAGTGTGTTTCCAAATTTCATAGAATTATGGCTCAGTTTTCAGACAATTAGGTAATTTAGCTCACTTGTTACTCCTTGGTCACTGGTGTATTACAAGAAATATTGTAAATGTCAAGCTAGCGTTATCTTTTTTTTTTTAAGGTCAGTTTATATCCTGACTTTTTTTTTCAGTTTGCCAAATGTTTTCATCTCAGGTGTTCTCTCAATATCTGCTTGTGGACTCCAATAGCAGCTGTGCTTCAGGACCACAAGCTTTCTCATAACAGCATCTTGTCACCTCCAGCAGACACCTCAGTAGTAGAAGCTAATAAAAAAATGCAACACTGATGAAACTCCTTTTTTGCTGCAATTTCTCTCAATATACAGAGTTTTGAGGGCTGTCTCATCAATTTTGACTCCTGAAAAGATATCAGCAATGCCATGCTTAACAGTCAAGCATGCTTTGATGCCTTCAGAAATAAAAGTATGTAGAATCCATCGTAAATTATGATTTTTCTATAAACATCACTTTATATGGAAGCCTAATTTCATTCTAAGACCAGCAGAAAACTTATAAAAAATTGTTCGTCTAAGAGATGATGTTAATTTGACACTTTTTCAAATGTTAAGTATGCAGATTAACGTTCATTCAGTCATGGAACTTGTTTTTTCATCTGATCCATTTTTCCTTTACTATGTTAATTATACATTTAAGTAACCCACTTGCTTGGAATGTAAAACCTGGGGATTTAAAATTTCATGGTATCCATTGTCACAGATGTGTTACCACTGTCACTGATGGCCTTGTCCTTGGCCAGCTCTGAGTCTGTCTTGGAGCTGCATTGGCTCCACTGGACCTAGGGGAAGCTTCTGGCAGCTTCTCAGAGAAGCCAGCCGTGCTGCCTTCCTGGTAGCAAAACCTTGCCATGCAAACCCAATAAAAGCAGAAACAAAGCAGCAGCTAACCAATTTGCACTAACATGGTTTTTGTGCTTCTCACAGCTAGAGCATCTGCTTAGCAGCTTCCCGTACTTTGCTCCTCCTGACCATGTCCTGCAGATATATATGAATCACTAGAAAATTAGTCAGGTGTTCACCCACTCTGCAGAGTCCACACCAAACTGTTCATTAACCTGGTAGGCAAATGGCGACATTTATTATCGTCTGAACACAAGTGATGATATCTAGTAGAATTCATGCAGATCTCACCTAAAGACTTTTAATTTTCTAAACCTGGGTTTCCCAGTCCTTTTCCAATCTGTTCTAGAGGCATAATCTAGTTAATAAATAGACTTTAGTATACAACACACTTGTTAGAAAAACTTTGTGTATCACAGAATTTTCTAGCACAGTCAAGGTAATTTTTGAAAACTTAAAGGGACAAAATATATACAGCTTTGAACAGGTAAATATTCCTTCTTAAGAGGAATTTCATTTTTCTTGCTATAGTAGTAAAAAAATTCTTTTGAAGAGCTGTGACAGGTGCATGCAAGATCTATAAAAAAGGTCACATGACATTTTTGGTTTCACATTATTGTGAATACTGCCAGACTAAAAGTAATCAGTTATGTACCTTGGGTAAGTCCTTCTTCTGACCAGAACCATTTCATTTTATTTCTTACTCAGCTTTAATTAACATTTGATTTCATCTATAAACGCATCCATGGATGCCAAGCACAAGGAGACCAGGGGGGGAATTCTCAACTGCATTAATTCGTGGTACTTCCAAAAGTTTGACCACAGATGTTTGAATTGAAATGGTGATGGGACTGAAAACTCGATGACTATGACAAAATTCTTGAACTTGGGGAGCAGCTGGGTTAATTCGTATCCTTGGGGTTTGTACAAAATAAGCAAGCAGTATCAGCCAGAAACCGAGGAACTCTGTTGGAACCCTGGGTTCAGAGAATTTCAGTCTTTCAGTGTTGTTAGAATTTCAGTCTTTCAGTTTTGAGGAATGATCCTCAAAAGCACACTGCATTTGACCTGAGGCCTTGGGAAAAGCTTCCCAAATTGTGTGATAACACTGTGTTGTTGTGTAATTAAAGTTATATCACTGGGTGGAATATGTAGAGATATAGAAAAATTAGGTTCATGGGATATAGCAACAATATGGAGGACTTTGGGTGTGGGCTAGTTCTTCTTCTTTCCTCCTTCTTCTTCACAAATCTGGGTGTTTTGGTATTGGTTCAAAAACCCCACAGTGTGGAATATGGATGTTTAGTTATTGGATTATAAGTAAAAATAAATTAGTTGGCATTCCATAATTGGGTAATTTGGACTTTAAAAGACCTTGGAAGTTAGAACTCGGAGCCATTTTCACCTTGTTAACTTAGAAGGCACACTCTGTGCAGCTGTAATATAGACAAGAAATAATAAACATCTAAGTCCAAAGAAAAGCCTGGCGTCTCCTGCGTTTTAATCCGAACTCTGAGTAAAAGAACTCATGAAACAGAAACAAAGAAGAGAAGAAACAAACCAGAGAAAACTAATAGAACTCTAAGTGTAAAGCACATTTACAAAGAACCACTAGAAACTTTTAGTTACATGAGTTTAGTTAAATCTCATTTAATGAATCAATTAAATCCCAAACTTTTGAATAACTTCTAAATGTGGAGAGGACAGCCAGAGGAAGTTCAGACTATTTTATTCTGCATTTTCAAGCAGTGGCACCAGGAGGAAGACAAACCAGGCAATGTTATTTTTGCCGTAGTTTATTATTGATTTATATTTTTTTCCCTCAAAATTTTAATTTAATTCAGGCACAAGAGACATTGCTAGAATCTGAGTGCTACAGAACTGTAGCAATCATTGTGATCGATTCATGCTTTTTCAAGAAGGATACAGAAATGAATCATAAAGAAATCTGTCCCAGACATAAGACTGAAGTATGAGTCTCATTGAATTTGGGAGTTTAAATGGCAGATCAGATTATAATGCAACAAAGCACTCAAAGTCATATGAGAGATCCAGAAATACCCCTTCAAATTGAATTTCCCAAGCAAAGAAGTCATGAAGTCTGGACTGAAGCATATGTAGTCTTTATGATACTCTGGTCCTGCAGTAATAATGATAATTCCAAATTACTAAAGGGAAAGGAAATCAGAAAGGTGTTTTCTGAATTCAGATTTGAAGTTGCACAGACAAATAGCAAGACAAAAAAAAGGCCATGTGCAATGTCAGACAAAACAACATGTCCGATGTTTGGAAAAAGGTTACAATGGGCTTTGTAAGCATTTCCAAGAACAAGAATTTGCATAGCAGACCTCTACAGAGTTTTAGCCCAAATGTGGTATTTATACACTGAATAAAGGACTTATTTATAAGCTTGAAAGTGCAGAAGACATATACTACTTGTAAGTGGAACAAGCCAAAGTAATAGAAGGAGGGCTACATTGAAGAAAATCAAACATACAAGAATTAATAACATCATGAAATTCAAGATTGACAGAGATCTCTTTTACACTAAAATGTATGAAGAAATGTCATTTTAATAAACTTTTGGTTGCAAAAGAATGTTAAAATACACTAGGGGACAGGTGTCACTAAATTGGCTTGTGGATTACTGTGAGAAATAAATAATCTTCTTGATTCTTCTGGACTTTCTTGAGTAATTCAATTATATACTCAAATATATACCAATTAAAGTACATGTAAAACATATAGCAAAGGCAAACATTTTGTAAATTAGTCATTATGTGACAAAAATACTTAGAAATTATACACAAAGTAAATCTCTCTACCTTTATAGACTCTGAAATAATAAAATACCTAGTAAAGAGAAAAATTTCACACTTTAAAAGATGGCTGTCTTTGAATATTTTACTACAGTTGGTAAGAAAACTAGCAAAGTTACATGTACTTCCCTGAGAAATACATATCAGCTAAGGTGGCTGTCATTTGAGTAGCATTTGTTAAGAAGGAATTTCAAGGGATGTGGTAATATTTTCTTTCACAAGGGAGATATTACCATTTCTAGGAAAAATGTTTTCATGTGAATAAGAAAGTGAGAAAGTATTCAAAATGCTTTTGGAAAGGGTCACTCTGGGCTTTTTAAAGGGAAATAGCCAGGAATATTCATTTTATATGATAAAAATTATTTTTATTCCAGGTGAAGAAAGATTCTCCTTCATGAGAATAAGAACTAGTAGAATGCCAGTGTCTCGCACAGTCTTTAAGAAATAGTTTTCAAAATGACTACAAGAAATAGATGTCTGGAAAAATCCTACCAGGGAGAAGTACAGGTTCATGTCACCAAATACCCAGCGTGGGTTTTATAGTGTGAGAAGTGCACATCTAACTAACAAACAGCACCTCTTTATGAAGTATCTGTACAGCTATTCTGCAGAACTGAGGCAATTTCATCTAAAAGATTATGTGTTATTATAAATCTTTAGCATATCTATCTCAAGGTAACTGCCTATATATTTCAGCTATTGAATTCTTAAAAAAAAACACTGTTAGGATTTAGACAAGTACTCTGGTGAAAGTGAACTTTGATTTAAACAGCTCATTGCTTCTTTTAGAAAATGTTCTGGAAGGTATTAGCGGCACTTTGTAGGATATGAACTAAAGACTCCTAATGAGCCTAGATTATGTGTATTTAGTAGGCTGTTTGTTTTGAAATAAGCCTTCATTTCGTTAGTGGGAAAAGGTCAGTGCCTTCGAAAGTGTCTCAGTCAAAATCTTCCCATCTAAATGTTTTCCAGTAGGTATAACCATATCTAGTGAATGCCTTTCCAAATGGATACTATCTCAGCAAGTCCTAATTATACCTTTTATGGAGAAGTGTGTAATTAATAGTGTTCTGAATCCACACATTCAATTAAAATACCATTCTTTGAACAGACTCTCATTTTCTATTGACAGGCATTGCTATATGTGTTTGACAAGCACAGCTTATAATGTTCTACTTTATTTCTGACTGTTTCCTTCTAGACACAGGTTGCTACATTTAACTCTGTGGTGATAAAAAACATAAAATCGTGTCCATTCACCACTAGTAAAAGCAAAATTTTGCCTTTGTGCCCTTTCCTTTGGTGGAGGACATAATGAAATAAACACACACTATCCAATTCTGATCTCAGAAAAAAATCTATATAGTCAACTTTTGATTTCACATGTGGGATATAATCTCCCATATGTGACATAGCAATATTTTCTGGAACAAAAAGAGAATTTCAGTGTGTAAAGAAAGGTATAAAAATGCAAGTAGTTTATTTTTCTCAAAATGTGTCAGTTTTATTTTCTTCAAAGAACATTTTGTTCTATAGTGTTTTCACTACTGTAATCACTGGTTTTGATTGTATTTTGTCTCATCAGTAAACAACTGATATACCATGTTTACCTGGTAGTGTTCTGATGGTGTTGTCCAGACAATAAAATTGATTTCAAGGTTGTTTGCTTTGATATGTGTAATCATGGTTGTTCTTTATAATTGCTCTCATAACAGAACATTTCACATGCAAATTAACTGTCTTTTTATAGCAGTCTTATTAAAAATTATTATTCCCTCAGTGGGCTGAGACAGCATGGAGGTGACATATGTGTTCTCTAGGGGAAGGAAGGGAACATATGAATGTATGACAAGTCTTTGCTTTAGGAAAATAAGTGCATCTTTTTGGCTAAAGTGAAATTAAATGAATTTTATTTTGGTCTCATTTTGAAGAGGTGTCTTGGAGTGCATTCATGAATACAACACAAAGATACAGTATTACTCCTTCAGAAATGGAAGCTAGATTTCTGACTCATCTTCTTTACACTATCAGTATTAAACTCTAGAATGACAGAATTATATTCTTTTTTTACCCATAAAAATATCAACAATGATGTTTAACAATACCAAAAGCTTTATTTTTATTTTCATGCATGCATATTGTTCTCATCTGTAGCAACAGAAATTAAAATATGAGCTTGGAGATGAAAGTAGTTTCATAAATACTTCCTCGAATTATTTAAGACAAACCATTTACAAAATACTAGCCAAATACTTATATTTCATTACAAAAAGCAGGCTATGCTCAAGTAGAACACTACTGTTTTCCCAAATTTTTGTTAAAACCAAAACAAAACACAGAGAAAGCCTAATGTTTGCAAATTAGGATAGATAGATACGTGATAGTAGGAAATTTCCTTCATTTGCCATTTGTTGATATTTATTCTCCGAAGAAATGAGAATCTTACATCTATTAAAAAGTCAGTCCTCATAGTGCATTTGTCATGCCAAAGATGATTTGATGTCAAAGGTGACTTTATAAGGAGTCGAAACTTTTGCTTATTTAACAGACACTTTTCTGACTTTTCCTCTCATAGTCATTCTGCACTGAGCCTGCCCACTACAAGGAAATGCCACTGTTCCTACAATCTCCAATTACATCTCATTCTCAGTCATGATTTAAAATCCATTCTCTCCCGCTTTGCTATTTTTGAGAAAACAAGTTTGATTTCTTACATCCTTTCAAATTCTTCTAATTCTTCTGAGTTGCCTTGACACCAGTAAAATAACGTAAGAAAGAAAGAGAGAGAAAGGAAGGAACAAGGAAGGAAGGACACCAAAAAAAAGATACCAAACAAAAATTCATTATTTGTAGGCAAATGAAGACTTTTGAGTTTGTATGGTTTTGTCTTGCCTTGCCTTTCTTTAACTTGCTTTTCCTTCCTTACCCTGCAGTAGTCAATGCATTTAACCCAAATCCTAAGAAGAAGATAGAAAGCAGTACAGACACTGGTGAATTCAGAGATGGAAGATGTCTTGCTTTTGGCTTTGTTTTATGTGCACTCAGCAGAAACGTATCTGCACATTCAACATATTGTCTCCAAAAGATGAGATCTACAAAGAAATAGGAAGGGTCATGCTGCTGTTCTCTAAAAAACGGTGTGAAAATCAAGTAAGAGTAGATGGGAAACACAAACTGTTCCTGCCTTCCACAGGAGGTGTGCACAAGGAATGGTGAAGATTTTTGATATCATTTTATGCCCTAGCACAGGTGAGAAGTGATACCAGACTAAATCTATAGTACGTTTTACATTACAAGGCAAAGCAAGTCACCAATCTGCAGATTTCCAGAGCAAGACACTTTGAGACAGTTAATATGTTAAAATGAAACAAAATATGTCGAGGAGGAGTGACGTGGAAATCTGTCATCTCTGCTCAATAGAAAATTAATCACCGAACATGGACCTGAAAAGGTAAACATATCTCATTAAAATTGCATATATCTGCTGTTTTGCTGCGATGGAGAGAAAAATTTTGGAACTGTTAGGGAGATAGGTTTTTCAACCTGCTGATACTGTACTCCTGAACTTTAAGCTTTCAAACACCTATTTAATTTTATGTTTTAGTGGTGTGATGCCATTATGAATTTTTTTCCTTTTCTTTTATATATATTTATATGGCTTTTATATAGCTTTTATGTATCCTCAGTGTTTTTAGCATGCATACTTGTAATTCCTTAAGTCCAATAACTTAGCATAGTCCTAGTATTCTGTTAAGCCAGGAGACCAAACATCCTGGAAGCCTCGCAGTCGGAGGCTGGAAAGCCCTACACTATCCTGAGAAACCGAGGTCCTCTCTAGAACACATCCTGTAAACTAAGATTAGGCCCATCCAGGGGGGGATTCCTCTCGATGGGAGGATATCACGCTAATCATTCAAGCCTCTCATTGGGGAATCTTTGATAGATATGTTAATTTGCAGGGTCTATAAATTCTATATACGATCTATCATATGTGTGCATTTCAGCGCGTTCCACCTTGGTGAAGTGGTGCACCAAAAGAATCCTTATTAAATTCCAAGGTAAAATCCCTTTTTTCCCTTGACCATGTCTGGCTCTTAATTTTAAGACCAGGAAAAGGCTTCAGGAGGGATTTCAGTGTGTTTTTAACAACAATATTTATGCCTCCTGGAACTCAACTATGTTTGCCTTGTGTACTCATAGTTCTGAAAGTTTGAGTAAATGCAGCTGTAAGAATAAAACTGCTGAGGTGTTCAGTCATCACTGAGTCAACTTACTGGTCAGGGTGCTCCTGTGCAGAAGTAGCGTGGTGACATGATGCCTGCCTTGTCTGTGTCTACACTACAGACAGCAGAGATGAGAACTGTGAGGTCTGACAAGGACTTGTCCCTCGCACTGGGAACAACCCGCAAAAACATAAAGCACTTTCAAACGTACAAAAATGTGGGTTCAATGAGCAAAATTCAGCAGTATGTGAGGGAGAAGAAACAAAACTTATTTTTCACTAGTCTTTAATTTTTGAATGGATTAAATTTGTGTGTGAATTACTGCTTGATTTCAGTGCTGTTAATCTGGGTAAGTAAAACAAATCTAGATTCCAGTCTCAAAGCAATTGGTTCTCCTAGTAGCTTTTTCAGCTGAATCCTACTTCACAAATTTGTCTTCTTCCTGAGATTGAAAAGATTTTGCATGTAGATGTGAATCCAGTGTTTCTTTTACACTGTAAAAACCAATACAGTGGCATTATTCCTCTTAGAATATTTATTAAAAAATACTGTCATGGTCACTTGTTTTTAAGTATAGAATGCTAAATGGGAAACTTTTTCTCTGCAGTTAAAAATGAGAGTACTTATGTGGTGCCAGGACACAAGAGGTTTCCAAATTTATTAAGCTAAGGTGAAAGACAGGATCTTGCAAAACAGATGTGCAACAACAAACTGTATTTGTGAATTCCTCTTTTATACTGGCTTTAATCAAGACAGTTGTTTCAAATTCTTCTGGGTGCCATGGCCAAAGGGAACTACTTTAAATTCTTGGATTTATTTGGTTGCCACATATTGTGCACTTTTCAAATACATTAATCAAAATATAAACATTCCCAAGGTCAAGTTACAGAATAAAATTATATGAATGCAGTGTCATAAAATGTTAATATTACTGTATGACTGAACATTAACAGAAAATGATAAAAAGACTCAACTGCTGACTGTACTGCATTACTGATGCTAAGCTCCAATACTGGATGGAGGAGTATGTCCATACAGACATACTGCAAAGCCCTTAAGCCCATTTTACATATTAAAACATTCAAAATTTGCATCCCTACCACACAGGCTATTTCACATTAAGTCTTTCTTAGTAGCAGATTATTCCCTAGTGCTAACAACCATTTTATTCCTAGCTGACATGCACAGCACTACAGTAATCCTAGCTAATCAAAATTCAGTTGTCAAGAGGCAGGAGAAATGTCTCCATCATATTACACTCCATCAACTTTCATAATAATGAAGTCATAGAATCATAGAATGCCCTGGTTGGGAAGGCACCTTAGAAATCATCTAGTTCAAACCTCCCCAGTCCTGGGCAGAGACACCTTCTTCTAGACCAGGGTGCTCAAAGTCCCATCCAACCTGGCCTTGATCATTCATGGGGATGGGGCATTCACAGCTTTTCTGGGCAACATGTGCCACTGCCCCACTACCGTCACAGCAAAGAATTTCTTCCTAATATCTAATCTAAATCTATTCTCTTTCAGTATGAATCCATTCCCCCTTGTATCACCATACGTCCTTGTAAAAAGTCTTTCTCCATCTTTTTTCAGTCTCCTTTCAGGTACTGGAAGGCTGAAATTAGGTCTCCCCAAAGCCTTCTCTTCCTAAGGCTGAAAAATTCCAATTCTCTTAGACTTTCCTTGTAAGAAATCACTTCAAGTAAATAAGTCTGCAGGCTTTTAAACTTAATTAACATAAAATCCATCTTCACTTATGTACCCTGTTATGTGAAATATACTTTTATCTTTAAATGCATTCTCTGAAACTAAGGACAGTGCAAGATCCCAGAAAGTGTATTTCTGGCCCAGCAGGACTTTGTGTCAAGGGAATTTGTGAGAAGAGTAAGCCCTCAGTTTCCTCAGTGATCTGATATGATATGATATGATAGTAAAACAGAACTAAGAAACATACTTCTCCTTGTAATCAGAGACTTGAAGGATCAATCTACAGAGAAAGAATAACCCCTGAATTTTCAGATTCTATTGTGAAGAGACAGGCAGCAGAAAAGCAGCAAAAAACTAGGGATAGGCAGATTAAGGAGAGTGATGATGGCAGTAGAAAGCCTCTGGAGGTAATATTAAAGAGTCATTTGTAAAGTGAAGACAGGCAGCTTGACAGAAGGCGTTAATGCAAAAGTCTATTAACTGAGTTACTAAGAGCAATTGTAATGTGTATTCAGCATGAATAGGAGATGTTGCCTTTTAGGACACCACCCCTTTCTTCATTTTATGTTCATCCAGTGTGTTCTGTTAAGACTAGGGGCTTCAGCAGGAGTGCATATATTCCCAGAAATCCAAACCATTAGCTCAAATGCCTAAATTTAAGTGACTTTGAGTCTTCTAGGCAAGTTAAGGAATATTTCTGCAATCATAAAGTAAGTGATATATATCCATTGCAATAGAACTTCCATACAGCTATCTGTTACATAATTAGATGGATTTGAGTGTTGTCACTACCACTGAAAAAGCCATAGAATATTCTGTGTGTAAAAGAAGAGGAAAATATAAATGAGCTTTTGAAAACAAAGATTGAATCTTTTATATCTAAACACTTTTTTTTCTTGCCTTTTTTTCTTTTTGGTTTTGTTTGGGGTTTTTCTTTTTGTTTTTTTTTTGTTTGTTTGTTTGTTTGCTTGTTTTGCGAAGGTGGAAGCCTATATTGAACTGAACAAAAAAAATAAAAGGATGTACTCTTGTTTCTGTGGTCTAGTTGGCACAGTAGGGAGCTGGTTACATTTTCTTAGTTTTATATTATAGTGTGTTCAGCCCTCAATTTTTCCCATGCACCATGCACTGAGAGCTCAAAGCTGCTGTGGGGTTAGTGTTCTGTATCAGCACTGATAATCAGTGTGCAGGAATTAAATGTTCTTTATTTCAAAACTTTCAGAACATGCTCATTTCTCTCCTCCTGTGTACTCTTCACACTGAGATGGGTTCACTTATTTCTGTGAGCTGAGTGAGAGCACATAAATTTTGAGCTTGCCAATCTGTATCTTGACTGACTGCTTTGTGCCACCTCACCAGTTCTAAAAGTCAAGGGAAAAAAAAAATTAAACAACACTGTACAGAATTCTACAATTACTAAGGTAATTGTAGATCTGGTACTAAATTATGCCTTAGTACTGAATGACCACAATCTATTACAGGCTTATTAATTGCTATCAGAAAGTAAAAATAATTATAGATCAAACATATTGCAGTTATTTGAATGTTGATAAAAACTATGTTTTCTCACAGATTTGTAATGGTGTCTTCATGATAATATTGCCTTTGCATTTTATAATTTGTATAGTGTAATTTACTTCACAAATGGTATATTAATATTCTTTTAAAATTTTTCCTCAGTTTATTAGGCTATGCCTGTATCATTCTATATCAAATGCACTCTACTTTCTAGCTTCCACATCTTTACTTAAAAGGGCAAATTAACTTTATTAAAGGAGCTATAAACTTCATCTTTCAAGGAAATATTTGTCTTAGAACTTATATGTGTTTTTAAAAAAACCCTGAATATACATGTATGCATGTCTGTCTGTTGTCCTTCCTCCCTTGTCTCCCTCCCTCCCTCCCTCCTTCTTTCCTCATCTTGCCCCTTCTTTTATTTCTCCCAAGTGTAAAAATGCTTTCTTTTCCTCCCCTTTAGCATATTTTGAAAGACTTGAGGCAAGAGTGCAGAGCTATAGACAGGCGAAATCAGTGGTGGAGGAAATATTGACTATCTAAGAACAGCTTTTCCACTTCTTCTGATTTATTATTTTCTGGTAAGTCTTGCACTGCTTAGCAAGTTTGAGCCATATATTGCAAGTCCTTCTCTTTTTCCACTTTGTAAGTCTTCAAGTTGTCTTTAGTTCAAGCCCCAAGACACCTGAATTGATTAACTATTTTTCTGTAGTCAAGTGCATGCATCTCTAACTAAGCTACGATCACTGCAGACATAAAGGTTGGATTTAGTAACGCAGCTACCTTCTTTATTACAGAAAGATAAGTCAGCATATCACAGTGAAAAGAATTAAATATTGCATTTAATATTAAATCCTTCCAGCAAGGAATGGTGTTTACAAGGGCAGTAGACAATTAGATTTAAAAAGCTAACAAAAGAAAAACCCTTTTAAACAGAAAATTCATTTACACTGTATTTTTTACAATCTAATCTTGTCTTTATACACACCTAGGAAAAAAGTCTAAATAAGCAAAATAACCTTCCAGGAAAAGGAAGAATTATAGCTCAGATAGTCTAATATATACCATAGCATACTGGAGTGTGTTTGGTGCAATTATAGGAAAAAAATGACTTAACAGATTACTGCTTTAGTTGTATTCTAGTTATTTCTTTCTGCTGAAAGCACAAAAATTATGGTTGCATCATGGGTAAAAATGATTATCAGGAATTTTCATTGTTAACCAGATGAAAGGAAAGCTCACAATATCACTGAAGCTATGTGTATTGATAAATAGAACGGTATTCCCCCCTGTTAAAGCCAGCTCCCAGTAGAGCAGATTGCAGATTTTAAGACAGAATTATTTTCCCAGCAGTTTTTTTTATTTCCCCTTTTTTGTTTGTTTTTTGTTTTCCCCCAGTCAACATGCTTTAAAAACTGGAAAAGCTCAGCTGACTGTGTCCTTCCCAGTGTGAAAATGAGCACATTTCATATTTTCTTTTTTGTCAGGAGGACACGTATTGGTAGTACAGGTACAAAGCTCTTTGTGTGAAAGTTGGAGATATATGTGGAGTGAAGGGAGTCAGTTCTTGAACACTTTTTTTGCCTGTTATCTATGGGAGTCATCCCTGGATTTAACTACCCTCAGACTTTCTAGAAGATTGTCAACTGAAGGTTGTTCAGAAGAAGTCCAGAGAGTGACCTGACAATTAAACAGTCTGGTTTATCAGGCAGCATCTTTTTGCATGACATTCTTTTATTTAGCAGAGTCAAAGTGTTATTGCTAAGTAGATAAGCAGCAGTTAGCTACCAAAAATACATTGCCTACACTTTACATAATAGATGTTTCTTGCTCAATTGCCCTGCATACACTTGTTACTGTTTGCAATAGTAGTATATATACTTGGATTCCGCAGGAACACCAGTGTATAACATGACAGCTGAATTACAGTATTTTGCAATATCATACTGTAGCAGGCTGACACTGGCCGAGCATCAGGCACCCACGAGAATTGCTCACTCACCCTCCCCTGCCACAGCTGGGCAGAGGAGAGAAAGAAAAAAAGAGTTAATGAAGGCTCCATGAGTGAGATAAGGACCAGGAGAAAAAAGAAACACTTCAAGGGCAAAACAGGCTTAGCTTAAAGTTATAAAGTGAATTTATTGCTAACAGAATCAGAGGAAGATAATGAGAAGCAAAATAAACCCTTAAAAACACCTTTCCCCCCCCAGCTCCTCCCTCCTTCCCACTGACAGTGCAGGGAGAGAGGGCATGGGGGCTTGTGGTCAGATCATCACCGAGATTTCCTTCCAATGCTCCAGGAGAGGAGTCCTTCCCCTGTGAGACCGTGGGGTCCCTCCCATGGGAGTCAGTTCTCCACTAACCTCTCTGAGGTGGGCCCACTCCCACGAGCAGCAGCCATACCACACCTGCTTCAATGTGAGCCCCTCCCACAGGCACACAGTCCTCTCAAAACTGCTGCACTGTGGGTATCTCTTTCCACGGGGTGCAGTCCTCCAAGGACAGGTTGCTCCAGCCTGAAAGCAAGGGCCTTCTCTCTCCACTGGGTCTTCCCCTGGCTCACAGCCTCCTCCAGGCATCCACCCGCTCCGGCACGGGCACCTCCCCCACGGGCTGCGGGTGGATCTCTGCATCCCCAGTGGATCCATGGGCTGCAGGGGCACAGCTGCTTCACCATGGTCTGCACCATGGCCCACAGAAGAATCCCAGCTCTGGCGCCTGGAGCACCTCCTGTCCCTCCTTCTCCACTGACCTTGGTGTCTCCATGTTGTTTTCCCTCACATGTTCTCACCTCCTCCTCTTCTCTGACTAGAAGCAAAACTGTGTGACTTTTGATTTTCTTTTTAAATACATCATCACAGAGGCATTACCAACCTCTCTCATTGGCCCAGTTTTGGCCAGCAACATATCCATCTTTCAGAGCCACCATTGGCTCTGCTGGACATGGTGGAAGTTTCCAGGAGCTTCTCACAGGAGCCATCTCTGTGGCCCCCCTGCTACCAAAAACAAGGCCATGCAAAACCAATACACATACTGAAAACATTGTAAAACCAGTCAAGGCAAAATAGCTCAATATAGTAGTTTGGTATTTTTATAGAAAGTTCTTGAAAGTGTTCCTGTAAGCTCTAGAACCTTTGTGAAACTGTTTATAGCAAGAAAAAAAAAAATTGAGATTCTCCTCCTGACTTTTCCTTTTAACAAAATAAATCATCTCTTTCTATTTAAGGAAGCACGATCACCACTGCAAGCACTAATTTTTCCACAAGCAGACCCTTGGAGAACTTGCTCTGGTTTTCAACTACTAGCATTTTGAGTTACCCCTAACACTGCAGTGTTTTGCAGTCACATTATCTACATATGTCAGTAAGAACATATGGGAACAGTGTAGTTTTGATTTTTGTCTTATGCAAAATTAGATGTATTCTGGTTTAAGCTGGGATAGAGTTAATTTTCTTCCTAGTAAAGTAAGATGCTGTTTTAGATTAAGGATGAGAATAGTGTTGATAACACACTCATGTTTTAGCTTTTGCTAAGTTGTGCTTACACTAAGTCAAGAACTTCTCTGCTCTGCACACCACTCCACCAACAAAAAGGCTGGGGACCGCAAGAAGCCGGAAGGAGACAGAGCCAGAACAGCTGATCTCTACTGACCAAAGGGATATTCTGTACTACATGCTGTTGTGCAAGTACATAACCTAGGGAGAAAGTTGACTAGGGGTTGCTGTTCGAGAACTGGCTGAGCACCATTCGGTGGGTGGTGAGCAATCGCACTGTACATCACTTGCTTTGGATATTCTATTTCTTCTATCAATATTAATGTTATTCTTTCCCTTTTAGGTTCTGTCCTTTTAAAACATCTCTATGTCTGCCCCAAATTTTTTCCTTTTTTCCCCACAATTCTGTCCCCCATCCCACTGGGGTGGAGAGCAAATGACTGATTGTGTGGTATTTAGCTACCTGCCAGGTTAAACCTTGATAAGATGTCAAGTAGGATGAAAGAAATAGGTTTTTATTTTACTACTAAGTTAAACACTGGAATCTGCTGCAGCTGGGAACAGAAAGTGCAACTGTACAGCTGACCTTGTCAAGTTTATCTTACAGTAACTTACCATGTTGGGTGCTGATTGTTTTTTACCTAAGTGATAGACAGGAAATAACTAAAATTATAATTAAAGTTTTCATTAGCAAATACAATGCTAAACATCATAAAATATTTTAGAGTAATTCTACTTCATTCTATGCAGTTATGTAGTTTGAAACTGCAAAAAAAGAGTCTTTAGACCAAAATAATGCATGAGAATAAAACTATATTTAAAGGTCTTAATAGAAGTAGCTGTAACACTCTTAACAGCAGTTATAATAAGCTGTAATTTAAAGTCCTCTAGTGCCTTCAAAATACTTTGGAAGGGAGAATTATGTACTTACACTTACTTTTCATCAGGAAATAGTAATAGCAGGGTTGGGGTTTTTTTTTAAGATGATGATATAGATTAGATGATATAGATATAGATTAGATATAGATATAGATATATAGATAGAGATGTAGATATATAGATAGATATAGATGTAGATATAGATATAGATTAGATATAGATATAGATAGATATAGATATGTATGTATATAAACAAGCCCAGTAACTGAATACTCCCTGCTGAAAGTAAGGGAGTAAATTTAAAATCCTCTTGGGCTAACAAGATACATTTTGTGTTTCCTAGAAAAATTCTTTAAGCATCAGGTCATAGGTGAGAGAGAAAAGTAAGTTATGGTAATGGCAATATTTGCAGATGTGTTTCTACTGTGAAACAAGCAATGAGAAAATATAACAGGCCTGATCTTGCTGGTATTTTTAAGTATGTTGACACAATTTGAAGATGGCTTTTTGTGAAGCAGATCCTGGGTGTTTAAAGAAGACTTAAGCATATGTAGAAGAACTGTAATATATATAAAGCATTCTGATATTTGATCTTAACATATTTTATAGACATCAAAGATAAGCATTAGTTAAGCACAGATTTACCAATATGTGATTTACATAATCTAGTACTCCTTTATATACCTAGTCTCCTCTTTCACTCTAGTCCCAAGTCTCATTTTGACAAAAGATTCAGCTGGAGATTCAACAGACGACATTGTGATATTTAGGACTGCAACATCCAAAATGTAGGCACTCAAAACTCAATATGCAGCACTGATCTGGGTGCCTAGATATAACTATACACCAAATGCAAGAACTCAAATTAGTATTCAAAACAGCCAGCATGCTGAGTGCTGGTGTGTTAAGCATCACTGTGTGAAACACAACCGAAATTTGGAAGCTGAAGCACCTTACTGGGGATTCAGAGCTCTGCTTTCATTCTGAGAGTGAGACATTACTGAGTACCAGCTCCCTCGTCTCCTGCATCTTGTTGCAGGAGCCTTCCCGTGGAAGCTGCAAGTCAGAAATTGGAGTTTGACAGTAAGCTGTCTCTGATTTGCTTTTCTCAAGGTAATTCTGCACATTCCCCATGAATGATGCTTAACATCTTGTTCAATAACTGACCTAATCTTTTAGCAACCTAATTTCAATTGCCTTTCACACTTAAATATCTTCATTTTGCAAATTGTGGCTTCTGCAACTTTAAAAAGGCTATACATTTCTGGCAGTCATCCCACATGTCCAAAGTTCTTACAGGTTTGCTGCACACCAGACAGTATTTTTTCATACTTTCTCATTGTCTAAGACAGTTTGAAATACCTAGTAAGTGGCTTGAGGATTAGGGAAGGCATTGCTCTTACAGCTTTCATTTTTTCAAAGCCTAGTGTCTGATGCTGTTTCTCCTTTGGAACTGGATAGTTGTTTTTGCTGTTGTGCAGTGCTCTTTCTTTTTATGTGAGCATATGTGCAACAGCTACTGTCTTAATGGGATCTGGGGACTTCCACTGCTCCTGATGTCAAAATTCTCTACAGTATCAGTGAAAGGACTAGGTCTACAGCTAAGGGCTAGAAAAGACTCATATCCTCTGCCACTGGGCACTAAGGAGAGATACATAATACATTCTTACCACTGCATTAAGCACACACTATAGATGGTCGATTCCCCGAACTGCAGTTTTTCTCAGAAGCACTTGAGAATTAAATTCTTTATAATTTCCTTAAATGAACTAACGGCTGACATAATCCCTCTGAACCTGTCTCATATAATAGAACAATAGCAATCTGTTGTGTTCTTCCCTTCCCATCTGTTTCACGATGTCATTTGTGAACTTTCACCCTTTCCTAATATGTTCAAGGAAAGAATTTGGAAAAAAACCTCCTTTAATCAAACTAATTTTGCTACATTAATAACATTTTATTCTTAGTTTAGTGTTTCAGTAAAAGACTTGTAAAATATATTTACTTGTCTGAATTGTTTTTAATTAATAGAATGCAATTTTGTTAAGAAAGGAAAGAAAAGAAAAAAAGATTCCTTTCATTTTAAAGGTGGCAGGCAATGTATAACTAGTTTGCCACTCAGCTAGGTTATGAATTTGTCCTGGAATAATTATACCAAGCAGGTGAAAAAAGAAAAAAAGGAAACAAAGCAAACAAGACAAACAAAAAAAACCCCTAATTAAAAAAAAAATTCAACAGAAAAGCATCCTTGCAGTTATGTTGTTGTTGTCTTTGAGGGTGTTGGAATTTATTTAAATTTTGTTTTGTTTATTTGTTTCCTTCTTTCCTTTCCATCCCAGTAAAAGCTTTAGACACCTTTCTACAGCTAAAGTAATTTTAAGATACCGTTAGTCTGTCTTACCCAAGCAGGTAAGAAGAGATTGCCAAGCTAAGCACACATTGAGCAGAAACTCAGCAGGGTGACTGGGGATTTCTCTAAGACCAAACACAGAGGTTGGAACATTAATCAGTAAGGCATGTGAAAAACTGCAGAGAAATTGGGAAAAAAGACACCAGGATGGTGGCATATCTGAAAGCACTGGTGTATAAAACCTGAGGGCAAAGACATGCAATCAGATCACTGTGGCTTAACAAGTTACTGCTTGTCATCAGAACACGTAATTGTTAGCAACCAAAGAGAGATGACAAACGGAATCCTATCATTCAGTAAACAGTAGAGCAGCATACCCACCTTGTGTGATTCAATTCAAAGCACAGTGTCTCCCAAAGTCTCTTTCCATAAAGAGGGAATACGTTCATAGGTATAAAAGGGCAATTGAAATAAAAAGGCCAAAAAATGCTAAACTGTAAATCTGATGCACCTGGAAAATAGCATCAGGCAACTGGTGGATGGATTTCATAAACTAACTCCACATAATTACAAAAGAGTCAGATCATCTTACAGACTTACCTGTCTTTTAAATAAAGAGATCAAAGTAGTATTAACTGTGAGATGATGTGTCTTAGCATAAGCCACACTGAGATCACACTGAAGTAAATTAGTGGACTCCAGCTAAGTATATGAAAGAAGATCATTATTGTGGGCCAATTTAGTGTAGTAATGGTACTTGGAACATAAGTCATAAAAAAATGAACGATAGAGTTTTGCTTTATGTTCAAAGGAGTTTAGCTCCCTGAAGGAAAAAAGTAAGTTTTTCTCCCTAGAGATTTTGTGATGCAAAATTTTATACATTTATGAAAGTTAGTATTTTTATCTTCCTAATTATACTGATGTAGTTAAATTAGTGGAATTTTTCAATTAATAAAGATTTGAAGACTTTATAAGACCTTTTTTTATTATAATGCTACAGCTAAAGTATGCTTAATTTAGACTATCCTGTTCTTATATTACGATCATAGTTCAAAAATGTAACTGAATAATTAGATTACAAAACTATTTAAAAGAAGTCTATAGAGAAGAATGGAGAGGAGGTAATATCCCTTATTTTCTGGGAATTGTAAAGCATGGCAACTAAATAACATCACCAAAAAGTACCCATATCAGAAATGAAAGCTCTTAAATTCAGCCTCTTTCTTTTTTGGTCCATGTATAATGCTTAGAAATGATCATCTTTGATTATGAATCACTTTTAGGACTGGTACTATGAATATGATTTTGTGATCTATTGTGTCAAATTGAAATCTGAAGTACTTGGACTCAATACCATAACAGAAGTGATGTTTTCCTTGTTACTGTTCCTGTGAATTTGGTCTATACAAATGCTTCAAATGAGAGTTTAGAATCTTCCCTCAAGTGCATATGTGTCCATGATGATAATATGGGAACTGATGGCATTATACCTACCTGCATTTAGTTGACGTGGAATGAATTAGGCTTTACCATTGATTATTTTCCTTATAGCCCTGGGACAATATCAAGGTGGTACATAGCTATTGGGTCAGGGTACAGGCACACAAAAGGAATGTCATTGTTTTATTTTCTGCAAGTATACTAGCAAGATATTGTAGCAAGATATGCTACAGGACAAATTATGGTAAAATAACGCAAAATGACAGATCTAAAAGTTCAAATAAGAATATTCGTGGCCCTCTGTAGTTTCTGTGGATCTTTTAATATACTTTTGTTTTGTGCTGTTTAGATATGTTGTAAATTAATGAAGATACAACAACTATGTACAACTAAATAAATATTTTGGAAACTTCCTTAAAACATGTTTGAAATTTGATAAAATAAAGGTATGCATTATTTCCATATTTCTTAGAATAAACACCTAAAATATAGCTGATGTGAAATCTACTGTTTCTGTGAAGCAGGAAGTTGAGTGGAATTAATTTCAGCTACATTTAGAAGTCTGCTTCTGAGATAGCCAGTGTAGGAACCCTTTATATCAGTGCAGATAAAGAGAGTTCTCTTAATCTGACCTGGCTTAGATGTTGAAATTAGACTGAGCTGGGTGGTAGTGTACAGCTTTGAGAATGATCCGAATAGGCAAAAAATACCATTTTCCATCTCTAAAGTGAAAGTTGGTTGACCGATGCAGAAGTTATCTATGCTTATGCTGGAGTTACCTACATGTGATCAGATGAACTCCACCCCACTTGCCTACACTGCCCCAAGCTTCATAGAAAAGATTGATCTTATTTTTTCCCATTCCAGAAACAAAAACAACGTATCCCTTTTATACCTGATTGTTGGCCAGAAACCTCAGCTACTGGAATGCAGTGCTTCTAACCCCGGACACTGCAGCAATTGTGTGGATGTACAGAATTGTAACTGTGCAAGTTTTTGCATTTTCTTCATTCTATTAAATGTGTGGGATTATGGTATTCACTTTGACCAGATGTCCAGGAATCCCAAGTTAAATGAAGATAGACATCCATTTCATACGAATGTTTGTCTACAGAAACAAGTCTAAGACAGCCAGTGCCTATGGATGTTCTGGATAGTGCAGGTAGTGATCTTAACAGTTGTATGAGATGATACACTGTGCCATCAGTTTTTAGCTCAGTTTTCAGCATGTACTCATACATATTTCTGCAAGCTCTTAAAATGGCTGATTTCAGAATGATCACCAGACTGAAGTGGAAGATAATGTTTCTCAGAAAGGGAAGATGTGTGCACAGTTTCAGGTTTGTAGTAGGTTAGGGCTGGAAGATCCTGCCTTAGGCATAAAATTTTTGTTTTATATGGTACCTTTCCTGTGTAAAAGAGGATAGCTTTGGACTCAGGAAGTCAACAGGCATCAGGAAGTCAGGGTAAGTTGATGGCTGGTATTCTTCACACAGGAAAGGTATAATTGATGTAGTGGTTTAGGAAAGCTTTGCTGTCTCTTGGGACTATTTATTTGTTGGGCTTGTTTTGCAGGCAACTGCAGGGTTCATTTTCTTTTCCAAAGCAGTGCTGCCAAACTGCAGATTCCTTTCATTCTAGTTAAGTAAAATCACCATTCGATTTTTTTTTTTCTTCTTTTTCTCCTTTTTGTTTTATTTATTCACTGGCACAAGCTTTGACTTGACATCATATTTTAAAAAGTTGACAGAGTATTTGACTGAGTATGAGTTAGCACTCAGCTTTATAAGCTGGTAAGGCATATTGAGCTGCACCCTGACAGCTGGAAAACTGAAATTTCAGAGCATAACTTTCTGAACATCTCATTCATTAATGCAGAAATGAAAACAGATATTTAATCTCAGTGGCACAGGCCAACTTCTAATTAATGTTATTTTATTTACTTATATTAGTTATACTTTACTTTTTTTAGACACCTTTTGCACCAATGTCCCTATATCTTTAGGAAAATTCTGCTATCACTGAATCTTTACAGATCAGAAGTATTTCAATAATAACAAAATTTTACTGATTCTTTAGTCTCCATTACCATTTAGATTAAAACATGACTTATTTACAAATATTTTTCACCAGATATTTTTAAGGAATTATGCAGTTAGAAATGTTCATAGAAAAATGGAAGTAATCATTAGTAATCTCCAAAATAGAGACATTTTAAGACATGAAGTAGTGCAGTCTAACTTGTGATCATGCCTTTGGGTGAAAACAGTAACAATGGAGCAATAGAAAACACTCAAATTTGATTTTACGTACAAGAAACCTATTAGTCAATACATATGCAGCTCGGATGAATGAGCTTGAGAATTCTTTGGGTATCCCATAAAATGCTGAACCATGAATTAACTAAGTCAGGTGGAAATTTACATTGACCTAACAGCATTAGAGCCAAAAATTAATTCATTTCACTTTGCTGGTCTGTCTGTCTTGCCCCTCCTCCCCTTCTCATTGAAAGGAGGTGTTCAATCTTGGTTCAAGGCAACCCCTAAAATTTATTCTGTATTACTCATCATGGAATGAGGCTTACAAGCTCCCTTTTCTGGTTATACAGCCAGTGGAACAATTCTTGGCTTCCACTCAGAACCCATACAAGAGACATACAAAGCTAACAATACCTTATCATAATCTAAGTATGTCACACCCCAGAGCACAGTTTTAATTTAAATCATGATTTACCTACATCTCAAGCTCAACATAACCATTGCCTCCCAACAGAAAGAGGCAAAATTTTATTACAAGAGCAACATTTTTTTTTCTAATTTCTATCAGGTTGCTTTTCATTTCTTGAGCCTATGTAAAGAATACTCACCAAAAAACCATAACATTTAATTCACAGTAGTGTTATTATTTAACATGGGGTTTTTTTCATTAAATAATGAGGAAACATATCTTCTGCCATATAAAAGACAGAATTTTTCATTGTATGATTTCATTATAATCCCTGAGTTAAAAAATACCACTTCTATAAATTTCAGGGTTTCTATTTGTTAGGCAACTTGCTTGCTAGAAGCAGAATTATTATTAAATACCAGAAATTCAAAATCCTCTTTCTCTTTTACCCTTTCAAGGTTTTTAAATAACAGAAGTTGTAAGAATTTGCTCATTCAACTGCTATTAGCATAAATTTATTGGTTTTTTTTTTCCTAGAAGAATTTCTTATACTAACAAATTTGAGGAACGTGATTCAAATAATTCAGAATATATGAAGAAACTCAAATATGTATACCCTCTCCTGGAAGGGCATCTTAAGTTTTGCGTTTCTGAATGTTTCTGAAATATGTACTTTTTTTTTTGGAGGGGGGATTATTTTTTATATAATAAGTGTTGGTTCTCATTAGTCAATGAGATTAATATGGCAAAATAGCACTCTATATTCAGAGGAGAAGATAAGCTTGCTCTTGCATCTAGCTGCCATTATATTTTGGTTTCACATAGATCTGATTATTAACATTCTCAGCAAATCAAATTAAATAATTCTCATTATCTTTATTAATAATCAGTAACCAGGTTCCCTGATGTTTCTCTTCTTTTGATAAATCTGATAATACATGTTATTCTGCATCAGTGCAGAAATTCCCAAGCATTAGCTTCCTGAAAGATAAGATGTCAAGGGCATTTTTAAAAATAGTTTTGTATCTCTACTGACTTAATATAAAGAAACATATTTCTTCATGTTACCTATTATCCTATCTCTTTAATCACTACATTTTATACAGTTTCATATCAGCTTCAAATCCTTATACTTATCTAGAGGCTCGAGATTCCAGACCTATAAAGGTTGTCACTGATAAGCATAATATATTAAATGAACCACTTTTCCAGAACCAGTTCTGAAATCTAATACAGGTTGAAATGCTTTGCATAAAATAGCAGCAAAGGTCATATTGTGCAAAATATTTTTTTGAGGTGGAAAGGGTCAGAGACTGAATTGCTGATATTGCTTCAATATCAGAAATCTTCTTTCAAATAGCTATTTTTTAAATGGCTGTTTTTTTGTTTTAATTACTTTATCATCTATGTATCGATCTACCAGCGCAGAGATTTTAATTTATGAGGGGTTCAAAGCCTGCTAAAGTGAACAGAAATACCTCTATTGATGTCTTGGTTTGAAAGACAGGTGTCTGCCAAGGAAGGCAGGAGTCTCCCTCGAAATGAAAAAAAAACAAAATTGCAACCCCCTTCCCTCCGAGTTATTATAATTTTGAAATTAAGGGGCTTTCAGGCAAAGATATGAGGAATAGGAATAACACTTCTTTACTATATTATATATATGTGTATAACAAGGCAAACAAACAGCAATAACTATGGCAGTAACAGCAAACAATCACAAACCCAGTGCCAGCCTTCTCGGCTGTCAGGCCCTTTCCCCTCGGGTGCAGTTCCGCTCGCAGCCGGCAGGGGCGCTGGCGGCTCCCGGTGAGCAGGGCAGGTGCGATGGTTCCCCCGCGGCTGCAGGGGGCGCTCCGGAGCGAGCTCGGGGAGCACGCGGCACCGGTGCCCTGGGATCCCGGGAAGGGATGGAACAAAGGCTTCACAAACCGCTGGGCAGCCGATCCCGGTGTCCGGCCGGAACCTCGGGAACAGCAGGCTGGAACGGCAGGGACGAGCACAAATCCCGGGTGGCAGATGAAATGTATCGAACTCCAGAGCTGCATCGAGAACCCCTGGAGGTCTGGGCAGGCAGGGTGTGGGGGGCTACGGAGTAGCAAAGGGTTAAAGCAACGGCAGGGGCAGGGCGGCCGCAGCCCGGCTCCCAGCGGGGCAGGGAAAGGCAGGCTTGGGAATCCCGGGGTTTCTCCAGTAGAAGGAAGGAAGGCAGCCGAAAAAGCAGAAGTCTGCAGTGCTGACGAATTCCTTCCAGCCTCTCTCCCCATGCAAACACGGGGAACTCCCAGCCCACAAGCCGAGGTGAAAGAGAGTAGCCAGATGGGCCCCTCTGTCTATGACCAGGTCCTTTGTTTTTCTTAAGCACCCAGTAATTTGCCCCCCTGGCAACATGTATGGGGAAAATTCTTTAAGAGCAAACAAAAACAGGAGAACTCCTAAAACCCCAACAATTGATTCTGATGACCTGGATCGGTTCCTTTTGTTTTGGGCACAATATTTCAAGAATTTTTGCAAAAGCACAAAAATAAAAGAAACTTCTTTAAGATTAAGATTTTAATACAACACAGAAAATGTGTTTAAACCTGGATAATCCAAAGCCAGAGGAACTGACATTCAGAATAATGAAGTATATGTGAACGCTGTTCAAATTATTTTTTTCACTCAGCTAAAGACTGAAGTATTTTAGAATATATCCCTTCCCCCATCTCTGTCTAGCTCTTAATCTAAACTTCCACTAACTTTAATTTTCCTAAACTTTTTCCTAGCTCCCAGAAGCTTTTCTTTTGCTAGCTGTCAATAAGTTTTTCTGAGTAGATATGTCACCCAGTGTAACCATGTTCTTTTATAAATAATTTTCTGTTTTAGCTTTACATATTTATATTTTCTTCTGTTGGTATTTTCATGTATTTGCTGTCACTGCAGAGATGTTTTCTTACTATTTCTTATTTCTCTTCAGTGAAGCGCACATTGTGAGGGATTTTTCCCCTCTGTATTTTCTTCTTTACTGACTTTGCTTCTGACACTGTTATGAGCTGTAAAATGCTGCAGTTGTCACTTCCTTTTCCATGACTGAGCAGACAAAAGATAGGTTTTTGCAGCTCATGCACTTGACATGGAAAGTAACAGGGACAGGTGGGGTTTTTTTTCAGATTGAAAGTGTTTGTTTCAGTGAGTGTTATCCTTCAGATGCAGTATTTTCTACTCCATCTGCAGAAGCCGCCACCCTGTTCCATCCTTCTAGTAAACAAAGATATTAAAAGGATGGAACATCCGCTCACGGCATAAGCAAACTGAGAGTAATTCTTATAACATTCAAATAAAACTTTTGGCAGAATTTGGGAAAAGTTAAAATTACTTCAGAATGTAATTACTGCTGCAAAATTTGAGTAAGCAGACCTAAAAAATTGATTAGACTGAATCAACTCTTTTGGAAACACTTTAATGACAAGTATCTATGCTTAACGTGAAACAAAGTTTGCACTACAGTACTCTAAATAATTAATTAGGAAAAAATCAAGTTACAACTCTTTTTCTGTATTATATTTGTTAGTTGAAGGTTTTCAAGAAACCAGGTGAATATGCCAGGACATCTCACAGAAAATTAGACTTCATATTTAGGCAAATGAATCATTGCAATAATGTGGAGACTCAGTGGCATCATTAATCTGAAAAGCCAACTCAGTTCATTTTGAAGTAGCCCCATACTCAACCCAATTCAGCTGCCTGTAATTCAAGGCTTAGTTTAATTCAAAGCAGTTGTGTGACCTTGGATCAATTTTACTGAGAAAATTTACTGGTCGCTAAGGTGTGAAATATTATGTGCTTTAAAAACATAAAAAATAAGATAAAAACACAGACAAAAGGGTAGGTGGTAAAATGGTGAGAGTTAGCAGCTCAAAAAAGATTCAAGGGTAAAAATATTGACGTCAAGATGCTTTCCAGCCCTCCCTCCCCAACAAAGGAGATCAATTAGAAGACACTAACTCAGCAATATTGAGGATCATCCCACTACACAATGCAACAAAAGCTAACTTTTCCCTATGCACATGCATGATGAAGATACTATTGATCACTCTAGTAGTCTCTTAATCTTAGAAATATGCTGTATATAGTAGCCAATGAATGATTGTTTTGTACTCCCAAATACTGTATAATCTATATATGTAGTATCTTGGCACAGGCCAAAAGTTGTCAAAAAATGAGACTGAACGTGAAAGAGAAAGAATGTTAAAGTAAGAAACTGAGAAAAGTTGGGAAGTGATTTCCCACATTACCTTAAAATGATGTCTGGAAAATAAGTAAGTAAAAATCAGATATTTTTCTGCTTCTTCTGCGGGAATAATAAAGGTGGATATTATTTTGCAACTCTTTGAATTATGCCCTCCATAGGAACCTTTGTCTCCACCTGCCATGTTCTGAGTAGGAAGAACAACCAAGGAATGCCTACAAAGTGAAATATATGAGAAGGTAATTAACACTTTCCAGAGAGTTTAGCCCTGGAGGTGATAGCACATTTCACTGTGTGTGGATACAAAAATGCTGTTAGCAAGAAATTTTCCTGCTTCTTTCTAAGCCTGTGAGATACTTTTCTCTCTCACAAAGATATTAGCAGAGTTCTATAAACTATGAACACCTGCAACCTTGCAAAGCCATGTTTATGGTACAGTAGAAAAATATTTTGACAACGCATGTTTTAGGATTCTAGTCAATCACCCCAGGGGTGGCTGATCCTTTGTCCAATTAGACAAATTGCTGCACAATTCCTGTTTGCTGGATCTCTCCTCTGCTCCCTACAGCTGCGGGATACCACAATAACTGTGAGAGCTGAACAGTGGCTATGTAGGTAGCTAAGTTTTCCTGTCCAAACAGCACTACTATCAATAGTTCAGTAATCAGGAATTCCTCTATTCAACCAGAACCCGAACAGTTTAGGTATAATACAAAACTGGCACAGCATACAAAATTAACTGCTGTAGCAAAAGTGGTATCAGTGTACCTGTTAGATAAAACTGTAGCCATAGCAATCTGTTTAGCTTTGAAGAGGGCGCGTCATGCTTTGGCTGTTTTCACTCAGACTGAGTTGCAAATTTTTGTTTTGCAGCAACTGAAAGCCTAATACTATCAAATGGTACTATTACAAACACAGGGGAAAAAATGGAAGATGAAAGTAAAAATTCCTTCATGTAATGAAGCAGAGATGCAAAGTAAACTTACCTAAGAAGAGCCTTGAACACAACCACATTCACCTCTTATTTCCTTATAGCTTCCTAAGTGTTTGCAAATTAAATTACAAATGAAAAGGAAATAAAGCTCAAGGTTGCACTGAACAGTTGTACAAAAATAATGCATGTCTTACAAAGCAAAGATGATGGTAACAGCCAGACTAAATCAGCAAACCCAAGACGTGGATGGAAGGTCTGTGGGGGGATGGGTATTCAAAGGAAGGTTACCAGGAAAATCCATTTTCCATGGCACGGAAATTACTCCCCTCTCTGTGTTTATGCTTTCAAAGTAGAGAAGAGCAGAAAATGATCCCTCCTCATGAGATCACCTGACACAGCTAGTTCTGGGATGTCCTGTTGCATCATTTTTTGCAAAAGCTTTGAGGTGACTAGAACACATCTGGGAGATGACCTAACAGTGAAACATTATGGATAAATACATACAGGTCCATACAGTTCTGGAGCTCATTTTGTGTCTTTCACTTAGTGCTCAGAATATTTGTATGGACTTCATCAGCAATCTGAAGTTGGGAGTTTACTCTTTTGGGAGAGTCTGAGATCCCTCAAAGGGAGTTTTAGTTGCATTGTATTTTGGTATCTAAGACTCCTTGCATTGTGGATGAAGACCTTCATAAGAAGGCAGCTGGAGGGTGAATCATTATTCTTGAAGGACAATTACCAGAAAGTAATTCTTCTGTCTTTCTCCTACAAAAAGTGTGGCAGGGACAAAACAGAATAATAAATTCTACTTTTCCTGATTTCTTTTTATCGTTTGACTTAATTTGATTCTAAAATATAACTGTTGTACTTTATTTATGGCTCAACACATGATTTAGATTCTACCTACTTCCTTCCCTCTTGAACTAGCTACCTAATACAGACAGTGTTCAATTTACTGAATACTGGAACTCTATTTCCTTTTCTATGTTTATCTTACTTTAAAATAACAATTTTTGCCTCATTTGTAAGGAACTTACCCTTTATTTTCAGTATCTTTTGAGGCAATGATCATTTAATGTGAATCACTTACAGCTCTTTTAAACATGACCTGAACATCTGATAATAACCTTTTCTGGATGTATCTGTTCTTTAAGTTACAGACAAATCTCACTGAAAAAATATCTAATCAAAGTGTCTCTGAAATCACAGTATTTCCTTACCAGCCTCATCATTATTGTGTAAGTGCTGATTCTTTCTTTTCCTTGCTGCAAAGTCTAGGAGACTTACAAAATGTAGGTCTTCCCACTTTTACTAAAGTCTTTGAAGCTTAAACTGTTTTACAAAACAGCTTTCTATTATTTTAATGCCTTATCAGTATCATATTCTATCATGTCACGAAATAATTTTCCCTTTTGCACATTATACAGATAGGAAGAGAAAGACTTTTGTTTCGCTTTGTTTTGTTTTATTCTTTTTCATTTGGGTATTATTAGATAACTCCAATATATCTAGTTTATGATAGCAAAAATTAATTGAAATCTTCTAAATTCTATTAAAAAGCAGTGTTGTTTAATTCTACTGATAATTGTTTTTGTAGAGTTTCTTCCCTTCTTTCATTTATCCAAGTACTAAATTTCATTTACGATTTTCTGAGTGAGGACTGGTACTTCTGAGTGGAGACAAAAAAAATTTAGGACATTTAACCATTCAACAGTATTATTTGTTAAAAATTTCAGCATTCAGGAAAAGAAAGAGAACACTTTAAAATATTTGCTTTAATTACTTTTTTGTACTTCAGTTATTTTCATCATTTGGAGCTGTAAAAGACAGGTGATTTTTTTCCCAAAATTTTATTAACAGTTGAAGTGATTGGATCAAATGGAACTATTTTGTCAAGCAGCGTGTATTGAACTTTCTATGAGAACTGTTGGTTTTTCCAGGAGACTGCAAAATATTAGATATAACATAGGATTACGAGATATCCCCAGGAATTTACAGTTATGTTGAGACTAAGACATTGGCAAGAGGATCATGGAGCTGTGTGACAGGCTCAGAGGCAGTAGAGAGAAAAATTTCAATCTAAGAAGATTGTACAAAGGTTGCTAAATTGTCTGGTTGGAAGGAAGGACAGGGTAAAGGGCTGCTAATTTTCCATTAACTTGAGTTCTTTCATAGTAAGCTTTGAAACTGAAAAGAAAATTATCCTTATTGCCTGATTAAAGTTATGGTGGGCTTTTTGGTTTTTGGGGTTTTTGTTTGTTTGTTCATTTGTTTGATTTTGTTTTAACACCAGCTGGAAATTAAACTCATTGACCGAGAAGAACTGTAGAGTAACCAGCCCAGTTATACAAACTTTACCAGTTCACCTGGGGGTTAAGTATGACTTTGGGGGTTGCTGACAACCAGGGACCTCCAAAGACACCCCCAGGATGGCAGAATGCATGCACAAAGGAGACAGAACATGTGTTAATGATTTCAGGGAAATTATTATCATATGCATATTTATTATGGAAAAATGTTTATTATGGAAAAAAATTATAGCAAATCAATCAATATGTATATAAAATATAGTATATAAAGAGAATTTTTTTCTGTACTCAGCAAGCATGATATTTTGGAGGCTATATCCCCTTGTGCATCCAGCCAAATAAAGAATGCCTGCTTCTTAATGGTGCATTGGTGTTAAGGAGGTTTTTTTTACTAGTTTTTTGGTAGTAATGCAGTGCTAGTTTTCCAGCATATCCTCTCAGCCTACATGACTATGTCAGTTTGATACTTTCTAAGTTCAAAGACATGACTTCATCATTAAAAGATTTTTAAGTATTTATCTTCTGTAGCATTTTCTAATGTTCTGCTGAGTCTCAGTGCTTTTAAAGTACTTAATAACCCATGCCATGGAGTTCTACAGCTTTAAAGTTCTCATAAAGAGTTGTTTCCTTTTGTTTTGAAACTGGCATCTTTATTTGATGTTTCACATTTTTTAATCTGGGAAAACAACACTGCTATATGACCTTACAGACTTTTGTCATATTTATATTCATCACTTTTCTGCCTTAAGGTAAAGAATCCCAAACTACTTCAGGGGATTGGAACTAGGTGATCTTTAAGATCCCTTCCAACTCAAGTCATTCTATGATTCCATGATTCCATGAACTACTATTACATAGTCTTATTAAGTCTGTTACGTATTTTCTTTTTGAAGTCCTATGATAAAAGTCCTATAAAAACATGCCAACCAAACTCCAAACTGGGTTCCACTGCTCAGCTGCTACAGGACAATGGTATAGGTACTACTGATACACAGGTAGCCCTTTTAGTACTGGCATACTGCCAGCTGCTCCTCTCTACCAGGCAATAATCAGTCTTTCAGCTCTGCTACACACCCATTGTTTTTTCTTATCTACTTATGGTTTCTGCAGTAGCTGTGGTCTTCAAAAGAATGGGACTGCAGTCTGTGTCCCAAAGCCTGGTTCCTGCTGCTTTTGCAGTAGATGGGACAGTCTGAAATCACAGCTGACTTATTTGTAGCATCAGCCTAAGGCCAAGGAAACACCTATAGCACCAGCTTGCTCTCCACTGTGATCCTTCAGGCAGCTTTAAAACCCTCCTCAACTATGGGGAGATTAAGTCCCTCCAGTAACATCTATCTTCTCTGTGTCACACATACCTCAAAATCCAGTTTATAGTTTATGAGCCCCTTGACTTGTTCGTCTGGTTGATGCAGTATTTTTTTGGGATCCTATTTGGGTCTTTCCATTATTGTCACAATACACATATTTTCTGAAGTTGGCATTTTGTTCTGGTTTTCCATTTTTTAAGTATTACTTGTGTGTTGCCATGCAAACAAAAGTCTGCCCCAGTTATACTGCATGATCATTCTGTTGGGCTGGATGCAGGGGCCTCCCAATCTGGCTTAAAGGACAAGACTATTCCTAACACATGACAGGATTTACACCAGGGTTTCCTTTTGGGCTTCCTACAAGGGTGCTATAACTCTTGGGAATGTACCCACTTACCCACACACCTCCCAGACTTCTGGTGCCCCTCCTCCTGAAACAGCTGCTCCCCACTGCAGACATTTCAGGGTTTTCTCTGCAGCCTGGTAAAGTGGAGGAGCCTGAGTCTGCCTTTCACTTCTGTTTAATTAGTGTCTATTCAAAATTAAACTTTAATTACTTATTCAGTTAGATCCTGTTACATAATGTTTCATCTACTTTATACCTACGTTTTTATGGCTATTTGTACTCAATTTCTAAAGCTTTATAGATGTGTATTTATACATGTAAGATATTCACCTGTATGCCCATTTAGATGCATATATACTAAAAATAGATGTTCTATGTATAAAACCCAATGTTTTTAAATATTTGTAAATTTTCATTGTATATAAATGCCTATTTTTTTTATATCTGAGCACTTCCTTGTCAAAAGAAAGCAGACAACTAAAGGCAGGGCTGCCTCGGAGCATCTGGGTACGGCAGCATCGAGAACTGAAAGGCAGTCGCTCTACAGCTATATTTATTAGCAGATACAAAAAGATATTGGTATTTCTGCATGTATACTGAAGTATAAATATGACCAAACCATGTTATTGAGACTACATACAGAAAGGAAAGAGTCTTTTTTTAAGTAGATCTGGTTTTGAACAGCATAATTCATTTTACTAGTATGTGAAGATTTAATTTCTAATCCACTGCTAAAGCAAACCATCCATTTAAATATGTGAAATATTTGGGTCTCAGCAATGTCCATAGGAACTGATTTAGCCATGGTCCTAGTCTTTTGCATTGAAATAAAACCTTGAATAAGTAATAATTTAAGAAGAATTGAAATATTGGACCATTTTTTGCATTAAAAAATCCCCAAGAGTATGACTTTTACACTATGTTCTGACAGTATTTTTCCAGAGAAGACTAGAAAGACAGCCCAACTACCAGAATTGCATGTTCTCAGACTGCAGTACTCAGTATGAAAATCATTTGCATCAGTAATCATTACCATTCTGAAAGCATTTCCTTCTAAGCATGAACATAAATCTGTTTTGCCATGCTTTAAATCTCTTAGGCAGCAATTGCTGCATTCTCAAGCATGAAATATTCCTCACTTTGGAATATGTTTTGTTTGACTTCTATTCTGTATTTTAGTGTTTTTAATAGTAGATAGCACCCTTCAGAGTTACTTATAATAAAGGGGTTATTTCTTGGTTATTTGGTCATGATGATTTTCTTCTAGCTTCGTGCATCATATAATGGCCACATGTTTTTTTTACAAAGCTGTTAACACACATTCTTTAGAGGATAGTAAAACCTCCTACAGATCTGTTTAATAAAAATTGACCTGGTGACAGTTGGGTTCTGGAAAAGAACCACTACTTTTACCACTGTACGTTTAAGAAAAGCTCTCCCCTTCCTCCTCACTTTCTTGGAAGCTAACAATAGCATTCTAATTAGTAAAAACCAGTATTGGAATTAGTATTATATTACATATACAAATATGTTTTATGCAAAGATAAGGAACTAAATGCTTCAGAGGATGTTGCCTATTCAACCAGTTCATCTGCTTGAAAATTAGTATTTGTGAAACAAATAAAGCACCCTAAAGGGCTTCTTTTTTTTTAGGGCAGAAGAAAAATACAGTGACATTTCTGAAGCAGGATGAACCCTTAATGTGCACAGTACATCGTAAAATGTGCTTCCTTTCTCAATGGAATTCTTTCTGTTTCCAGGAGATAAAGTAGAAGATAAGCTTCAGTATCTGTGCTTTAAACACTTAACTTATCCTTTATGTAACATCTAGAGGATCCAAACATTCTAAGTACACTAAGAACACTGGCTACAGCCAAAGGAAAGAAGCATAGGTCTCCACATGATTTTTCAAACCAGCTAAATGAGATAAATCCTTTTTCTTTTTGAGTGCACAGGGAACTGGCATAGAATAAACCAATGACCTCAGGTGATAAATGTGAGCAGCTTGGAAATGGCCAGTAGCTACCCAAGAGATAACATTAAATAAATAGCTTTATCAACAGGTGGCTGATTCAGAGGCATGTGGTGAATCCCTTCTTTGCACTTAATGACTCAGAATGCCTGGTTTTCCTGTGATGACGGTTATAAAGCAAAAGGAATTTCCTCTTCCATAAACTTCTGTTTATTGCATTAATCCCAGATGAGGAAAGTGTAGTTTAGATCCTCCTTATCCTGAGAGAACTTTGTTGTGCCAAGAAAAGAAAGTTCACAGAACCACAGAATGGTTTGGGTGGGAAGGTGATGTTGAAGATTCCCTGCCTCAGGCAGGAACATCATCAACTAGACCAAGTTGCTCAGAGGTCCATCCAGCCTGGCATTGAAAACCTCCATGGAGGGGGCATCTACAACTTCCCTGGACAAGCTGTTCCAGTGCCTCACTCACTGGAAATTAAGTAACATGACATATAAGAGTTTACAGGAAGTTCTCTTTCATTCTTCCCACTAACTCTGGCTTATTGTGCAGCAACAAGAATGCAAAGCTAATGGGGCCAAAAACGCATGGAATTGAATGAGCGAGAGAGAATGTGAGTATGGAGCTCCTAATATAGAAGACATCTATGGGAGGATTTCTTCCTAAAAGCTCTGTCTTTACAGGTAAATTAAACAGTATTTGGGAACATTCCCAAGCATCAGAACACAATATTTTATTCTAGCAAAGAAATTCTAGCTAGAAAATTTCCCAGGGTGATTGTGGTATGTGCCAATAAGCAGTCTCACACAGGAGTCTGGACACTCCTTAGGCAGTAGAATTTTCTAGGAACAATTCCAAGAGGAATTCTGCATAAAGACACCCAGCTCTGAAGACTTACTTGCTGTAATTGATTCTCACTGCTTGTTGCCACCTAGCCCCAGTGCCCAGATGCATTCATGAGCATATGTAGTTTACTAGTTTATAACAACAGCAAAAAAGTTCTTTTTAAAGTATTTTCCCAGTAGTCGCAATGTCCTTTATCCTAATGATATAAAGTAATAATAAAAAAGAAGAACAGAGAATCCTTCCCAGCCTTCTGTAGTTATTTCATTGCCACGGGGGCATATAATTAAGTTTTTCTGTTTATTCTCTTCCTCTGGACCCAGGAGTGTTGAATTGAATGGAGAGAGAAATACAAGCAGCTAAAATAAGCTGGCCATCTATTTTATCTGATCTATTTTTTAGAGATGAAAAAAGAAATCTAAGTCTGGGGTTTTAAGAGTGCTTGATGCCATTAATCAGTTGTCTTCTAAAATAATTTACAGCTTCTCTTTTATGACATTCAAGGTTTCACTTAGAATGCCAGACTTTTGGAACATTTCCTATGCCAACCTACATTTTTGTTAGAAAAGTTTGCCCGTGCTCCTCCTATCTGTATATAAGAAGGTCTCATTCAGTTCTTAACTATGTGAATCTTGCATCGGTATAAATCAAATTAACCACAGGAGAGTTACACTACAAATTTCGTCTATGACATATAGCAGAGATACCCAATAGATTAAAGGGCTTTAAATCCAAATTATTCACAATTAAATTAATGGAATCATAGAATACTTTGAGTACGAAGAGACTTTAAACAACATCTAGATCCAACCTGACCCTGAATACTTCCAGGGATGGGACATCTACAAGTTATCTGGGGAACCTCTGCCAGTTTCACCATCCTCACAGTAAAGAATTTCCTTGTAGTATCTAACCTCTTTCGGTTGGAAGCCATTACCCCTTGTCCTATCAATATGTGCCCTTGTAAAATTTCCCTTTCCAGCTTTTTTGTAGTCCCCCTTTAGGTATTTTAAGGCATTAGGCATCTGCAAAGATTCATAATGTATATTTTATGTAGTACTTCATCTTATATTTTAATCATTTTGTTGAGTCTTTTTTTTGCATGCCGTTCTAGCCACATTACATGCTTATACTTACTTTTGCTTCATCAATTGCCTATTAGGGTGATGCCAGAGACTTCACACTCAGTCTCTTGTAATCTCTAACTTCTGCTCTGTTACACTGATTTTTTTCTCCTTCTCAAATAAACTCAAAATTTTAAATTCTGTGAAAATCGCAATAAGTAATCATGTTCAAAATACCGCTGTGAAAAGCAACCTAACAATATGCAGGTCTTTACCTTTTTCTACTGAAAATTTTAGGAAGCCGTATCTCTTTCCATCAATAGTAATAAAGCTTGACCTCTGGAAATACATTATTCTTTACCTATGTAAAAAATACATTGCAGTTATAAGAATTTTTAAGCTATAAAGGAAGTCTAAAAAAACCAAATAACATACAGCCAAATAAAAAACCAATACATAACTTTATTTTTTTTTTCCTTAATTTTCCCCAAATGATGTGGTGGATAGGATAAAAAGTTCCAATTTCTATCACATAAAGAAAACTCACCCATTCTCTATTTTTTTCATGTGAATTGAAGTTTCTAATTTGACGGAGAGAATATATATAACTTAAACTCTTCTCAAGGAAAAATGCTACTATTACTTTTCTGGGATTGTTGTCAAAGGAAGAATGTCTTTTAATGATCTATTTAATTACCTGATATTATCCTAATTGCATGAATGTCTCCTGTATGATTTAAATTCAAGTGTTGTTATTTTTTTTTATGCTTGCCTTGTATTTTCATTTAAAAAAATATTTTTTTCACAGAGTGATTAGTTAATTAGTTTCACTGGGTAACCTAACATTTGATCAATCTTAAATTGTCAATAAAGTTGCAAAAATTTTTTACAAGTATTGGAATCTTGGGTTGAAACAATGATCTTTGTAGTCCTGTACTTTATCAGTGCCTGTGCTCAATGTTTGCTCCTTCTCCAAAGTCACAAAAGCTCGTAATCTACTTTACTGTGTAATAAAACACCATGAGAGAGATTGCTTGTGGATGTCAGCTGGTGATCAGCTCATGCCCTAAAGCATGAAGATTGATGATCCTTGTAATTTTTTTTCCTGAGTTAGTGTAAGCACAGATGTTATTTGCTATTATTTGTTACCACAGTTATTTATGAGACATGCTTCCAGCCGCAAGTCTACAATACTTGAATAAGAAACTTAAGTACTTCATCCTACCCCATCTACTTGGAGTTGTTATGAAATCTCACCCACTTCTTGATTTTTAAGTGGTAAGTCAATCTATAAAGGTCACACTGTTGCAATAAAATTTTTCCCTGTGTGTTTTATTTAGGCATTTGAGATCTTTCTGACCAAATACCTCTCAAGGATTTTCAACTCTGTATTGTAGAACGTGCCAAACATTTTCTGATAGGTTTCTTCTTAGTTCACCACTATGTCAGTTTCTTAGGATTTGCAGTGTGATACTTATGTCACAGTGTCATCTGAAGAAAGAAGAGTGATAACTCACCCATGTTGCATTTGAGTGGGGATTAACCAAATTTTGACACCTTTCCATTTTGAATTGATACGGAAAATACGAAATACACCTAAACATTAAATGAGAGAAAGATTTGGTAGCTTTCTTATGGATAAACAATTCTAGCCATTTCAATTGTTTAATGAAAAGTCCTTATCTCACGGAAGAAAAATTGTGATTCTAAAGCTCCAAATATCATGTAAAGAAATAAATTTAGAGAAAGAAATACAGAGTTGCACACTTAAGTGTATAATAGTCTAAACACTCTAAACAGTCTGAATACCTATAACTCCAGATATTTTACTTTCAATAAGGTACAGTTTCTGCCTTGAAACAATTGCTTATTATCTAAAAAGACTAGGAGATTAAAGAGTTAAAAGCAAAAATTGAATCTTAGGAGGTTTGAGATGACTTGCCCAAGGTCAGTCTTGGAGCAGATGAGCTAAAAATAGAAATCAAGTATCCTGAATCAAACTTCAGTGCCCTATTGTTCTAATCAAAAAGTACAGAGAATACCAAATATTTATAAAATAAATCAAAGACTTCCAAAACCATGTTAAAAACCACTGAAATTGATGATTCTTTTTAATTTAATGTTTTTATTTCATCCAGTGAGTATTTAAGTTAATGTTGAACCTTCGATATTACTACATGAAACACACATGGAAATATGCCAGCAACTGTCAGTCTTATGAGCATTTTTTCCCTTTCAGGTTTTGTTTAATCCCTTCAAGGTCAAAAATCCTTAAGAGACTTCGAATTCTAGAGCACTGTATTTTATCACTTCTAATATTCCTTCTGCCCTTTTTTAGATAATCACCAAAAACATAAAGAATTTAGGTTGTTCACTGAAATATATTGGCTCAAATAGAGAGCACTGAAATCTCTTGTATCTCTATCAATATTGTATTACCAGTTACTGTGGTAGATTATTAATAATTGTAACCAATTTCTCACCACTTTATGTCATTAACTTCTATGAAACAAGTACAGCTAATTTGGGACATGTGATAAGAAAACCATCATAGAAAGCTATTAACCACTCTGCATAAAGTGGTCTAAGGAATAGAACCAATCTACAGAAATATGTGTGTATAAAACAATTCCATGCCTTCATGCCAAACTATAGCCATATTAATAAAAACTTGAGGGGAAAATCCTGTCCCTGCAAAAATGAAAGGCAAAACTCCCACGGGTCTTGACACCCACTGGGTGCTGAATATCTGGATCAATATGCATTTCCTTTTCAGATATATTTTCTATAAATTGGAATTCTGATATCATTTGTTATCAATAGGTAAGGAATATATCAATAGTACCTGATAATGATGTATTTCTATATTTATAGGTCTATAATTAAGAACAAAAAAGATTTCATTATCAAATATAATATTTTTAAAATAAAATCACTATTACTGTTGCGGTGGTTAAGTCCACTTAACACCCCCCACGTTGCCCTAAAAGTGATCTCTCCTTACAACACTGTCCTAGAAAGTTCTCCCTTTGTCTAGATTCTGCTGGTCCCTGGCCCTCTTCCCCCTCCCATCCCTTTTCCCATTGGCCCCTGTTATGTCACTCCACCTTGCCTGTGCCCCCTAGCCCTCAGACTATTGGTTTTGGATGTTCTGCCCACCTTAGGGAGTTTTCGGGATAAAACCGGTGCAGGCTTTCAGTTCTGGGTTCCTCTTGCCTTTTCCCCCTTTGGGTGTGTTGCCATTAAACACCTCGGAGCTGCATGCAGAGAGCCCCTCTCGCCTCTCTGTCTCCAGCTTGTGCATGGACTGTGTGTGTGAGCGGCTGCTCGCGACCGCCTGCGAAGGTGAGATCGTGTGCACACGTGGGTGCTGGCAGAGCACCGCCTGAGCGTCTCCACGAGGGACCCAGGAGGAAAAAATGCGGCATCAATCCGCCGAAGCTCTCTTTCCATATATTACCTCCTTAAGGAGAAGACTGCTCTTTAATCAATTATTTTCAAAATTTTTGTAGTTGGATGATCTACTTTTCTCGTAGTACATAAAATAGTTTTGAAACTTTTGCAGATTCAGAACTCTCTTTGGTGACAATTATTTTTCCTCTGCTCTTTCAAATAACAGTAACACCAATAGAAATGAAAATACTGTGTCTTTTGTTTTTTTTCACAAAAAAATACAAGCTAATTAGTAGGAAAGAACCTGAGATCAAAAGGGAAAAAAAAGCTGTCATTCTGAATCCAGGTTTCTGTTATGCTCTACCCTGGAAAAAAAAAAAAAGAAAAAAAAAAAGGAAAAAAAGAGACGGATAAAATGGCCTAAATTGTAGACCCTACAGGATATGGGCTAGTGGAAAAAAGGATGATTACCCAAAATTATGAAACAACTTTCTTGTGAGGAAATTTTTAATAAATTTTTAGCTTGGAGAGAATATACTTGAGAAGGGTAGTTATGGATTTTTGTAAAACTGAATGGTATGAACAAAATTAGTTGAGAAAGTGTCTTGGGGTGACTTTATGATGTGTATCTCCTATCGCTGCTCTATGCCCAGAAATTAATTTTGTGCCTTTCTGTGTCTTTAAACTGAGCCTGAGAGGGGGAGAGGAAAAAACCGAGAGAACTTTTCAAAGCAGTTGTTAAAGGACACAGACACACACTCCTCTGCTTCTGCAGCAGCAAGAGCAAAGGAAGCACCCTGCTTGCTTTTCACCCAGTTTTCGGCTCCTCTTCTCTGGAGGGAGATGGAGAGTTGAACTTTGTTTTCCTGGAACTTCGGAGTTTTTTTCCCTTCCTCTCTTCTGGACTGTTTCAACATCAGAACACATCGGGAGAGTTCTCCATCAAGGCCCCAGAGGTGGGCCCACACCGACCCAGCTCCAAGGAGGAGGAGAGAGACCACATCTACAGAAGGACTCTGAAATTTCCCCAGGTTTCTCTCCACAGTGAGAGGTTTTATTATTTAGCATAATTATCCTTTTCCTGTGTGTTTGTTAAATAAATAGTTTTTACGTCTTTCACTTTCCTCCAAGGAAAATTTCTTCTTTTTCCCAAGCCTGGTGGGGGAGGGATGGTTGTAACCTGCTTTCTATCAGAGGATATTTTTCCTTCAAATTTGTCCAAACCAGCACAGAATGGTTTGCAGTTTCTTGTAACACAGCATCAAATAAAAAAAGTAATAGGATAATTTTATGCATGAATTTGACCACATATGTAAGTCTCCTGCTAATACTTCATCCAACTGTGAATGCTATTATGGGAGGGAACCTGGAGAGTCTCTTTTAATCATAGCCTACTAGCATGTGTGCAAGAACCAGATAAAGAAGAATATGAGAGACCTGGCTTCTCTTCATTTGATTTCTGGTCCCTATCACAAAGTGAGCACCCGACAGCAATGCATAAGCAGCTGCATGAAAAGTTGAAAAGACTTCTTTATAGAAAAAGAATTGAACAGGAGATGACTCGTGACCCTAGAGCACAGTCCATTTCAGACAGTTCTGTCAGTGTAAAGTGCTGCTCCTTGCTCTGCTAACTTGATAGAGTTAATTGAGCCCAGAGAGAACAGATTCAAGGTTTTTGCTTGCTAACATTCCACTGTTAAAACTCAATAGATGACAAGAAAATTATTTAGGTAAGTGAGGTACTGATGAGAAAAAAATTAAGAACAATGACTCCCTCTGGTAGCTCAGCTATCAGAAATTTTATGCATGTGCCATTGGACAAAATTTGCGTTACTAGACTTTAATCCTTTAGTCTTTAAAAAAATACCAGAAAGATTCTTTTAATTGGAAAAACAAAACAAAACCCATTCCCCTTTTCCCCCTGAACTACCACCAACAAAAGGACAAATTACAGCGCAACCCCTACACACTCCCCTGTGACAATTTTCTTTCCTTTCTACTTTCAGGGCCTAAACCTGTGCTGCCATTTTCCACAAAAGAAGACTGAGACAGATAATCTGTTTATAGAAAGAATTGCCAAGTATATGTATGCATTATTAATCTCCAATTATTTTTAAACACAGCATATAAAAATGAGAATTTGTTAGCAGACATCACATAATCTAATTTCATGCTGGAAATTTCAAGATGCTTAGGAAGCAATAGAAAAAAAGTAATTTAAATGGTGCACTAAAATTTTATTTATTTTCTAGATGAATACTATGAAAATATGTTGTCTTTAAAGTTTGAAAGTTTTACTTGCTAGAAAACTAATTTGCAGATCTCTTCATTTAAAGAAATTTTATATTACTAAAAATTTAACATTTGTGTATGCGATTTTTTTCTCCTACATCACCTACTTCACTGCACAGTATTATTTTTATGGACTGTGAACTCATCATGAGCTTAAAAATGCCTCATATGAATCTAATTAAAAGATATTCAAGATTCCATACCTTGGCTTCAGGTTGCCTTTATTACTGGTACAGTAATAGCAACACTATCATTTATGTTTATGAAACACCTTCTATTCTAAATCATCATTTCAGTTATCCAAAATTTCCTCACCCCTTCAGTCTGAGGATAAAATGTATCAGGAATAAGCTGCCCAAATATTTTTCTGGTTTTTATGTTAACTAAAATCCATTGAAGGACTGCAAGACAACTGAAAGAAAAGCAACTGCCCCATAGTCCATGTACATGTTCCTGGCAATCTCTAATTTGAAACTACCATAATTTATAGATGTAGTGAAATAATGGATAATAAGAATATGTTTTATGGGAGAGTGCTCTTTGGTGATCTAATGGAAACATCTTTTTTTCCTTAGCACAAGAAGATGAGAATATCTTTCTGGTGTTTGAGGAGGTTTTTTCTATTCCTCTGGTTGGTTATTTTTATGACAGCTGGTTTTATTAATTTAAATTAAGACTGTCAATGCAACAACTTTTCCATGTAGAATTCTTGGTAGTGTAGTAGAAAATACTGAAAGAGATGGAGTAGCGGGAGCAAGGGCTAATGTAAGCCTTTCTGAGATGAGATTCATAGTTCATTTCCAGAGCAGAGAGAATGTATTTAGGGCTGCCATTTTATAAAAAGTCAGGGGGAAAATATAATTGAAAAAAATTTAAAACCTCTAAAAATTTTGTGTAAGGATTTTGCCTTCTCAATAGATATTATTTATAGTTTGCTGAACATCAGAAACTTGCACTTCTCACAGTGCAGCCCCAGGCTGTCACATTTCACTACAGCCTTACATATTTTGGGTCTTGCTTGGTTTCACAGGCAGCAGTTAAAACCCTGCCTGTTGTTCTGGTAGCTTTAGCTGACTGAAAATTCTCTGCCTTCTATCTTTTTTTTCATTTTGCTGAACATCTTTTGTAACATAGATGTCAGAATTATCACCCAGTGAAAAAGATGTGTGGCAGTGATGTGTCACAACTGTCAAGGCACAGAGATGTTGTGCAGAGCAGATACACTGTTATGTTGCACTATGTAGGTTACCTGTCTAGAGTATTAATTGTTCAGGAACCACATTCTGCTGTCATGGATTTACGGATATGCAAGTAACCATATAAATATATCCTAACTGGCTAGCCGTGTTAAGTTGCTGAAACACAACATGCAGGTATTTCAGTGCAAATAAAATCTCAGCAGGGAAAATTCATTACCAGCCTTCCAGCCTTCACTTCCAGCCACTGAAAACAATTACTACTTTCCATCAACCTCGGTAGCATGGAACCATCTTAACACATTCATACATATTGCCCTCATCCACCGGCTGCACTTCCCTCAGGAATATCCACCTGCTCCTACAGGGAGTCCTCCAGAGGCTGCAGTGTGAATATCTGCTTTGGTGTGGTCCTCTCCACAGGCAGCATGAAAATACCAACCCCTCCATTGCTGTCTTCCAGGAGCTGCAGGGGAGTCCCTGCTGAGGTACCTGGACCACCTCCTTCCCCTCCTCCTTCACTGATGTTGGTGTCTGCAGGCTTGTTTGTCACAGTCTTTTTCCTCACTTTACCAGGCAGCATTTTGCTTTTTCTTGAATACTTTTCCAAGCAGGTGCCAGCATCCTGGCTGTGGGGCTCAGCCATGTCCTGCAGGGCATCTGTTGGAGCTGACTGGAACATGCTGAGCCCAGCACAGATGCTGCCCTTGCAGACCCACCCCCCACCAAAACCACCAACCCCTTGACACATACAGACAATACAATGTCTAGTGGTTTCTAAACATTTTTTTTTTGTCATATTACACAGTCTACCATTTTAAGTTACTTCATTATTCCAAACACCATCTTCAACTCTGCTGATTTTAATCTACTAACTTCTCATTTTTTGGTTGTTGAATATTTTGACTAATACTCAGTTACATATCAGGTAATATTTGATACACAATATTTTGACATTTGATGCAATAAACATGGAAGAAGTGTTGCCGCTAATCAGAACAAAATACTTTTTAAAAATAAACACCAATTGAATTTTTGGCAATGGTTTTTTTTTTTTTTTTTGAAAAATAGTATTTTACTCTAAGATTATTTCTAAAATAAATTCCAAAGAAGAGTGCCCAGATTCTTGGCTTTAAAAATGGCAGAAAAATATAATTATGAGGTGATAGAAATTTTATTTATTATGTAAAATATGTTTACTGAGCTAGATGTGGAAAGTTTAAATTCTGCAGCATAAGTATTCATTAAGAACCCCACAACTCATCAGCCCTAGTAACAATGCAGAGATTCTTTATTTTTAACAAATCAGAATACTTATGTTTTATTCTGGTTTCATGATTATGTGTTTAATGCATAACCTATATAGTGCATATAACGACAATGCTTGTTTCTTTGTCTGTGACCCTGAATTAAAACATAAATGTTGAGTTAATACGTGCAAAACCACTTGCATGCTGCTAATATTTTCACTTTAAGAAGGAAAGAAAATAGATGCTACTAACATTCTCTAATTCTGGACTAGTCACCATTCAGATATGTGCTATCTGTTGGCTTCTCTAGGTCCTGTTGGGGTCTTTTTGACTTTGTGAACACAGTGAAATGGTAATTAAAACCTTGAAGGCAAACAGTGCTGTAAATACTGCACTGACACATAAGCACACTCATTTCCTGGTCCCACTGTCCGTCAGAGGACAAGGGTTGCACTAAGGTTTCAACCAAGTAAACAGGTGATGGAGCTATAAGTACTTTGCTTTGTTAAAAAGCATTTAGTAGTTTCTTGACTCTTGGAACATGAAACACCATGTTATATATGAACTTTCAAGTGTTCTGCTTTTCTGGGTTTTCTAAGACTCAAGCTGCTTCAGTTTTCAACAACTTTGTTCTTTTTCTAATTCTTGCTTCTGTCTTTCCCTTTCACTGGGACCTTTTTGCTTCTCTATCTGTATCTTCCTTTTTTTGAGCAGTTCAGATATGGCTGCTCACCATGACGACCTAACACTCAGGCTATACCTATCCTATGAAATAAACTTAAATGCAGTCTTAACACCAGAATGGAAATAAATCTAATCTTCACTCCAAACTCACACTTACTCCTTCAGCGAATATCTTACTGGTGGCAAAACACAGGAGGTAGTCTGAACCCTCACTTCTCACAGCATTAGGGATGTCAGGTAGCTGTCTCGGCTCCAAATAACTGAAAGTAAAAGGTGAGATTTTAGCGAGTCTTTCCTTTAGATATCTAAGCTATTAGACAGTAGTATTGCTGAAAGGCTATAGCAGACATTTTGAATCCATAGACTATGTGCACAATATCCCACATCACATAAGAATGACTATGATACAGGGAAAGGAACGGAGAAATATATGCTGTATTCCCAGGTTTTGCCACATAAGAGGAAGGAAAAATCTTTAACCTTCTTTATTTTATTTTACCATTTTTAGGAGGGGAAGTTCCTCATCTGTGAATTAAGTGTGCTTATATTTTTTTCAGAGGAGTAGTTTTAAATATTTTTTCTCCATCCCACAACTCTTGACAAAGCCAGTGTCTTTAGACAGTTCTTGTCACTGTATAACAGTATCTGTATTTAGAACAGATTAAGAGCTGAATGTTGTTTGTAGTGCCTTAAACAGGTCCTATGAAATTTTCAAATTACAGCTATCTCATTGTCAAGATTCATGGTGATAGGAGGGGGTGTCTAAGTTTTCTCATAATTTTAGTTCCTATGGGCAATGTCTAAGATCATGATGATACCGAATCGAGCATATCAAATGACAGCAAGCTTGGAAGTTGGAGAAATTGTGATTATGTGCCAGAGGCATGAACTCTAGTTCCACTGTAATTGTCACTGTGATCTACTGAAATGAAAATAAAATGCATTTAATGGTGTTTTTCTCAATTAGCAGTATCACTGCACAATGCTGAGAATATTTAACAACTTCAGCAGAATGACAGCAGACACAGTTTCATCATACATAAATGGAAGAGTGGTAATAGGCTCAGACACAAATGTATATAACACAGCTGGGGATTGCTCAATTTGTAACCTGAATTTCTCAGCACTTCCTTACACCACTAGAGTCAAATGAAGCCTTCCGCAGGGATAACATCCAGGCAACAATTCTAAATGGCATGCTGTCACATATGTCACGTTCTCCCATGACTTAAATCTGCCATAGGCTGAACAGCAGATATCACTCAGCAAAACACTAAATTATTTCTTCACTGCAATCCTATTTGTAATGATTATTTTATTGAGATCTTAAGAAAACTTTCTCCTTAATTTTACCCAAAATATCTATGAAATGTTTAGATTACTGATTTCTTTACTATCAGTGGCAGGATGAAAACTTTCCAGAAAGACTTATAATAAGTGTTCTGAAGAGTCTTCCTTATTGGAACATATTCTTACTGTATTCGTTTTCATCATGATGCTGAACATTACTTTCCTCACCACTAAGATATATATTGAATGATCATATCTCATTTTCAAAATGTTCAATATCAATATCATCACATCTGTTGTCAGATGTCATCATGTTGAATTAGATTTTTTTACTGAAATTTGCTACTGAAGTCTCATTTTTTAACTCTTACTGATTTGATTTTTTTCTTTATCCATCTGTATTTGATGTCATCAAGAATATGTGTAGAATATGTGTACGCTAATGGAATCTTGGTTTTCAGTACTTGTAAGAGAAGAAAACCATTCTAAAATTATCATACTTATCTTGATATTTAACAGGGACTGAGTATGAAAACAAAAAGAAATAAAGTGTATGTATAGTATATATATCACGGAAAATAAGCAGCATTGCGAATGCAAGCAAGTAATTTGTACATGAGGAGAGGAAATTTTGTCTTATTTCATATTGTTTCCTTTCAAAAGTATTTTGATAGTGAACCCTTTCCTCTGTCATTTATGATGACACTTCATGCACAGCCTGACTGAAGTAACTTTCATGTATAAGGTAACTTGGTCAGCAACTGCTTCTTTTTTAAGGTCTGCAATAACATGGACAGATATTAGCATAAGTTCATCCCAGTTCTTTAAAAATTTGTAGAGTTCCATAAGATATCCCATCATATAAGTGGAATGAAACAGGTTACACTGGTACATACAACAGGTATGTTGGAAGGGTGAAATCAGTTTAGAATCATGCTCCTGCAGCTGTCAGTTCTGAATAGCCAAAAATGGAAAAGGAAGATTTGACACAGGTGAATAATCAAGTGGATCTTCTTTATAACAATGTGCCTTAGGTGCCAACTTTCAATACATCTGCCACAGCCAGTACACTTAGCTTTTCAGAGAAGAAAAGAGAAAATTTTAAATGGGCTTAACAAAAGAAAATACTGGTAGACTAAGAGTTACAAATTTAAATAAGTAAAAAAAAAAAAAAAAAAAAAAAAGTAAAATTACCGGAAAAGACAGTTGCAACTCTCTTAAGAAACCAAAAAACATCATGGTAATCATGTTATGTTGCTACAGGTTAATCACTGGTGAAGTTTTGTAAGGCTGAAAGATAATGATCAGCTGAAAACTTGACAATCTCAGCACATAAACAGTTTGTCTTACATAAGTCCATGATATCTGGAACAGATGTTTGCTAGCAAAGAAGCAGTGCTAAAATTTGATGGACTGTAATATACATACAGACAATATGTGTGTGTGCATCTCTATAGACATAAAATTTCATTCTGTATTATCTTTGAGGTATTTTTGGGGATAAATAGACAGCTCTGAAAAACTGCAAATTTTGTTCTCCTAAAGCCTGTTTTTTACTTACATCTAGTAGATTTTCTTCTGCAATAAATTCTTCTCAAAACATAGGATTTTAAATATGATACTGTCTAACACTAGTTCATTTATTAAGATGCAAATTAGAAAGCACTACTAAAATATTTTTTAAACAGGTGTAAATAACACAAAATAATAGTGTAGGTCGTTTCTAAGAGCTGGCTTTGACTGTAAGTTTTCATATGAAATTAAATGGCATTTACCTTTATCTGCAAATAAATGCTCCAAAATTTAGGAAATTATCTCAGTGCACTATATATAAATAAAATCACATTTCAAGAGTGAATTATGATAATTTACCCTTCGTAAAATATAATAAATATCAACTAATATTCTGTAACATAATTTTAGTAAAAAAATTCTTGTTCACATTATTGTAAATTTCCAGTATACTAAAAGAGAAAATTGTCTTGCTCTTCTATAAGGAGAGTGAGTCAGAAGGAGCATAATACTGCATTACAGTGACTTAGATGTTCTTCTATACTGTAACAGGAGGCTAGCTACCAGCCTTTGCTTCTAGGAGAGTTTAGGAATTTTACATTACTATGTTATGTCTTACAAAACATAAAAGAATTAGTAAACCCAAAATATAGGAAGGAAAAATAACCTTATTTTTCCAGTTAAGATACTTAGTCATACAGAGTTAAAGCTGTCTTTTACCTTCTTTCTCTGTAGTCCTCTGACCTATATTCCTGGCCACAGTGTTTCAGCCTATAGGGATGCTTAAGGTTTCTGTCTTGGGCTTCACTGAAAAAGCCAACATTCTTGTGACTTTAATTTTTGTTTCTGATGCTGAAGAAAATCCAGATAATAACCATAGGAATATTTTGCTGCCCTGTCAATCAAACTTGTCCGAGGCTTGCTTTGGGGAGAAATAAATCAAATAAGCAGACGGATACTTTGAATAAAGTCTAAGGTCTCAACCAATCTGCTGGGATTTGAAATTAACTAAGTATATAAATGTTGTATTAAAACATGACATCAAGTTCTGATAAGTCTTGCTGGGGAGAAGATGCATGAAGATGTAACACCCAATTTTCTGCTCTGTCATTCTGCCAGAGTGTACCATTCACTCTGCAGAAAGAGCCAACTAAGGGGAACAGCTTTCACTGAATGGTTATGTGTGGCACAAATCCTTTATATGAACCTAATTCCAATGACAATTGGACACTAAGGTGGTAGACATTTACACAGCAATTTTAGCTGTCCATGGGTGTTCTTTTCTGAAGTCTGTCACAGAGAATGTAACCTACACTGGAAATCAAAGAAGAAAGTATAGGGTAGAAGAAATTTTGCCAAATGTTTTGGTTGTGCAGACAGGAAATTATACAAATAACTGACAATCCTTTGGCTTTAATATCATTAATAATTATTTTGATTAGAATTAGATCAGAGACAATTAGTGAAATTCTTAGGGTTTTTTTTTCTTTCTATACCATGATAAATAAAAACTTGAATGTCCGTCTCCATCCTCAAACATTGAAATATTAAATTAGCAGCTTTGGAGACCAGTTATTTGGATTATAGTTCCATCAGGTTCAGGCTCCTAGTGTTATGAATATAGAATTTTCTATATAAAATAGAACATGTTGATTATGAGAGATCTAACATCAGTGGGAGATATTCACATTGCCTGACATACACACATAGATGGGACTCGCTTGGTGGGATGACCTTGGCTGGATGTCAGGTATGCACCAAGTTGTTCTATTACTACCACCCTCAGCAGGATAGGGAGAGAAGAAAGTAACGTGGAAAAAGTCTCTTCCCCACTTTCATCCTAATTCTTAGCTTTGATTGTTGATCAGACACCATATGGTCCAGAATATCCCTTTGGTCAGTTTGAGTCAGCTGTGGTGGCTCTATCCCCTCTCAAGATCTTCTCCATTGCCAGTGTGAGACAATGGGGAATGTTGTAGACACAGTGATGATTCTGTGCCAGTGCTGCACAGCAGTAGCCAAAGCACTGGGGTGCTACCAAAGCCTTCCCAGCTACCAGTGCAAAGCACAGCACTACAAGGTCTGCTGTGGGGAAGTTTAACTCCATCTCAGCCAGACCAAATATAGTCAGCTTTAAAGTGACAGAGAGAATTCTGTTCCCATTCAAGAAACTGAAGTGTCTCAATACAGGTGTGGTTTTTTTACGTACCTAATCTGATTTAGGTATGTCAATAGAGTGAGCATCCATTAGTGGAGTCTAAAGAGTAATTCTGATGATTCTAAAGTAGACGTACAATGTTTGATTAATTTGCCTAAAAAGGGGAATACTTGAGATATCCTAATTATTTTTACAAGTTTCCAGCTGCTCCAGAACGTCACTCCAGGTGTCTTGTAGGGCCTGTATCAATGAAGTGAGTATCTTTCAGATATCTTAGGGCAAAAACAATGGCTACACTGATGTATAGATAAACAAACCTAAACCACAGTGTCTGGTTGTGATGAATTAATTTTTTGTGCTGCACTGACTGTAAGTCTGTAAGTGCTGCCTAAAAATTGCCTCTAGTGTTATTTGAAGTTGCTTTAGACTATCTGAGAAAACAGATGAGAGATACATGCCTCTATGAAAATGGAGCTGGAGGCCAGTGAAGATAGTCTAGGACTCAAATGGCACTTACCATATTTCATTAGATAAGTGAATTAAGTCCCAGAAGTCTACTGCCTATACTGGAAATTTGTACACATAATTCACATGCAGACACCACCCATGATCATTCAGGAATATGAAAACACATCACAGTTGCAATGTGACTGCTGTTTAATTAACGTATATCTAAATAATAGTATAATTAGTCAAAGTACACATAATCAATACGTTGTCAACATTCCTGCTTTCAGTGCGCATTTAACTGAAAATGTTCATGGATACTGCATTTTCTTGTCCACTGGAAATATTTTATGCAACTCTTCAGGGGCTGTAATTTCATTAATGAGGTTAGGATGTTAGAATATGTTGTCTAAGATATTCTTCTAGCGCTACCAGTGATTGATGAATCTGCATTGAGAAACAGAACATCGTGCTGGTGAACCTCACCACAGACAGGAATTCTGTGTAACACGCTGTGTGTTCAATGAAGGTGGGCTCATCCACTGCTGCAGCACCTGGGGTTCCTCACATCAGCAGGGGAAGAAGATTGCTATAAACTTTTTATACTTTCCGTCCTTTATGCAATACATCTTATGATAAGCCTTGAATACTTCTTACTTTCTTACTGACATTTCAAAAGAACCAACACTTCCTGAGTGGAAAACACACACTGATATGTGAAAAACTAAATTAAATTGTCTAAATCTGGGATAGTGATCAGTTGTAATGATAAGATTCTGGACATACAATCATAGATTCATAGAACAGCTTCAGTTGGAAGGGACCTTTAAAGGTTGTCTAGACCATGAAGCACATTTAGAGTGCCATTACATGTTTAGCAGATTATTATTCTGCCAGTCATCTGTTTGGTTGTCTGGAAGAGAATGGGTTTCCTATACAGTCTTTATTAAGTCTACATAGATGCCCCAGATGCCCTAGAGCTCCTCAGTGGGATAAATACCTTCCAATGAGCAATAGAATTAAGGTTATAATGGTTTCATAACCCAAAACCCCTTCTATAGCTTGCAGAAAGATACTGGTATCTCTCCCAGAGATCAATTCATCTGCCCTTTCTTATGCAGTGAATTGTCCTTGGAGGTTATTACAAAGTGAGACCAGAGTGACTAATTAAGACTTGTACACCTTTTAGATACCTAAAGTAGGACAGATGAATCCCAAATATATATACCTAAATTAGAAGGCTAGTCTACATTGATTCTCATATAGGCAATGCAGAAAGATTGTTTCCTCCAAAGAGATATTTGGAGCTGGCATCTAATTTAAATGCTCTGTATATAGAATATCTTCTCATCCTTTGCTAATTACAGAGAAAACCTCAGGACTTTTACCCTCTCTGTTCTATTTTCTTTCATTTTAGGAGGCAAAAAGAAAATAAAAATGCCAGCAGGATGCAGACTTACCAAAAAATAATAAGAGATGTTGTGAATGTCTGGCTCGAATGTGGTATGAAGGAACTAAGGATGTGATCTGGATTTGAATTATAAACTATACCATTTTAATATCTTTCTGTAATTTTCAGGATGTGATCCCTAAGCCGATAGAGCATTTGCAACATGAATAATATTTTTGTCTCTGATTTTGACCACAATTTCCACCTCAAGATTTGTTAAAAATTTTGTTGAAGCTGATACACTGTTAAAATGCAAAGTTATTGAGAAAACAGCATTTTCAGTCAAACAATATTATCAGAAAATAATCAAAAAAGAACAGCCAATAAGAGGAAATTTTAACCTATAATTTTGTAATTAACTCTCTTGTAGATAATTTAATATTTAAAATTGATGCAAGATTCTCTTAGATTTTAAAATAATGTAAGAAAAAAGTGAGATACGTATTATATCTCAAATAAGTTGGCCCTGATCATTGTAATTCTTGCACACCTTTTATGTTTATAGAATAAATGATTCTAATTCATGTACAAGGAATATCTTCTAAAAGAATTGTATGTTACAAAGGGAACTTATTAGACATACCACAACTGACCACAACTGATACAAAATTAGGGAAAACTTTTTCACCAAAAATGTTATCAAGCATTGGAACAGGTTGCCCAGGGAAGGTGTGGAGTCACCATTCCTGGAGGTAGTTATAAGATATGACACTTAGGGATGTGGTTTAGTAGTGGACTTGACACAGCTAGGTTAACGGTTAGACTTGTTCATCTTAGAGGTCTTTCCAACCTAAATAATTCTGTGATTCTATAAATTGAAAACAAAATCATAGAAGCGTTACTGCCTAATTCAGCTTATAATTTTGAAGGTTACACTAAATTCCAGTGCTTCTGGCTTGGGAAAAAACCCAAATGTCTCAATGTATATTTTTCTTGTATGAAACATATGCCTGAATTATTATTTAATTCTCTTTTTCCATGAACATTCTAAATAATTTTAGTATTGATTATTTATTCACTGGTATTCACTGGTATTCTCAAATTCAAGTCTACTTATTCGATGTTAAAAGAATTTTACAATGTTGAGCTTATTGCAATGAAATACAAAATAGTAAAAGTGTTACTTGATATTTACTGAGTCTAATGTAATTTGAAATACGAAACAAAAACTTTGGTATCACACTAGGATCTGTTTCTCTTTCTGTCAGAATAGCTATAACATGGCAGTGAAACTTCAGCTTCTAAACCAAGTGTCTGCTAAAGCAAGATATTTAATTTGCATTCATGACACTAGAGGAGAGGAAATTAATTTGGCTGAATACAATCAATACATACATAATGGCAAACAACAGTCAGAATAAATCTTACTATTTTTATACCTCCAGGGTGTAATCCAGACAGCTGTAATTAAGCACAGATCTCCTCTCCTAAGGGTTTTGAAAACAGGTAGAATGTATTAGAAACCTCCATTCATTTGCGGTTCAATCTGCTTTGTCTCAGGCACATATAGATCTCTGCTGTTAAATATAAGAGGACTAGCAAAAGCAATCTTTGTATTAGAGGACTAGCAAAAGCAATCTTTGTATTCTTGATTATTTTCATAATTTAATTGCTATTATTTTTCCATGACTCTGTTTTACTTAATTTTGTCCAAAAGAATCTGCAATAGAGGGAGCAGCCACTAAGCAGTACAGACTCCAGTCTGATGTGCCTTTAGACCTCTGAGCTGGGGATTTGTTCCTAACACTGTTTATTTATGAGCACAGATATTGTGAATTTATATATAAATTGCTTTTCAAAACACTCACACAGACCACAGCATATACATCAAAACACTTTGTAACAGCTCCCAGGGTCAGGGAGCAAAAAGAGAGGGCTGCTCTCTGAGAGTAGATGAGCCAAGGGTGTCCCAAGGTGTGAAGAACAGTACCCTCACCAAGTAATGCAGTCCCGCAGACCCTGAGACCCTGAGCATGAGTCACTGAGCAAGTCTGGCCACACCAAACTCAATCACCCAAAAGGCCAGATGGCCAGGAAAGTCCAGAACAATGAGACAGATCTGAGGATGAAGGCAAGAAATCAGGCCAGTGGGTCAAGAGCAAGACTGGAATTAACACAACACATAGACACAGGCATTTCTGCGGCATAGTGTAGGCAGGGATAGGGCCTGAACTTGAATGAAGCTGAGGGAAGTAAGATTCTTCTCACAGCATTTTCCCATAAAGCTTTCCTCATGGCAGTCTGCTTCCAGGCTGCACAGCAACACCGGATCAGCACTGGCTTGATCACTAGCAGCTGAGCCCCCAGTACAGCGCCCAGAGCTCTAACACTTGGTACTGAATTCTGCCACTTGATACTCAGCTGAAACCAATGATAGCATAGAGGTGTCAGCTTTGGCTGCTCTTGCTTACTTATGTGCCCAACAGCACTTCTGGCCACATGGCCTTAAAGCAAACCACGTAATATGGCTTTGATACACAAGCAGAATACGGAAGCAATTCATGAATCCATGGGGCAACAAAGCTCCATGATTTTCATAGGAGAGTCTGTAACTAAAATAGGGTGAAGCACATATTGATGCCTTGTGCATGCCTCATTGTCTCCTCTCAGAATGAAGGGAGACTAAAATTACTGGTTTAAGTGTAGACATCTGTTCCACTGATCATGGAGGGTTAACCCACTTGCCTGCAGGGCAAAAACAGAGGAAGAAATAAGAAAAACTTTGTGGCTTGAGATGAAAGGGATTTACAAGTTGCCATCACAGGCAAAACAGACTTGATTGGAGGAAATTTAATTTAATTTATTGAAAATTAAAATAGATTTGAGTAGTGAGAAACAAAGATAAAGATTAAAACACTTTCACTCCCACCTTTTCTCAAGCTCAGCTTTACACCTTCATTTCCAACTCCCTTAAGCTGTCCACATCCCCAGCAGTGCTCTCCTCACTACCCTGAAGCATTTGCCCTTTCTTAAATACTTTTTAGCCAAAGTGCCATCTTATCTGCTGGGCTCAGCCTTGCCCTGAGGTAGGTCGACTGTGTGCTGGAAGCATCTGTGTCTGGAATGAGGATTCCCCTTACAGAGGAGACCCTTCAGCCCCACCTCTGCCAACACCTGGGCACCTGCACCTGCTACACTGCTATTTGTGTGTAGTCAATAAGTCCTGTCTTGCCTCCCCAGCATACCAGAGTCTGCAGTGGCTTCTACAATAGCCGCAAGGTGGGGAATGCTGTGGTGTATGATAGTTGGAGAACCTCTGTCCAGCAGATTTTTACACAGTTTAACAGCTTGTCTCTTGAAGTTCAGATGAATATTCTGATTTGGTGCCACTCTGACAAATTGCCTGGGCTTATCCACTCAAAATCTTAAGAATAATATGCTACTAAATAGAAAAATCATGTTTATCACCTTAGAATAAGAATTTCTATGCATGCCTGGGAAACTTTCAAACTAAACAGAAAGTTATCTAATTAATTTTAATGTCCTCAAGGTAACATGGTATAGGGAGGTAGACAGACTATTTCTACCTGGTACACAAATGAATAGATGGGATTTTGGTAAATTTATCTATATACATATATTATATTCATGGAGATCTCAACAGACATCCTATTCAAGTTTGCAATAAATTTTAATATTCATGTAATAGTTATTTTAGATGATTAATACCTTATAATATTTCTATATAGACTTAAACTAGCCTCTTACATCGTGAAAAGAAGAGCATTGCTAAGTCATATGTGTAATAAGATTCCTTCGAATATGTGATTCACATTTGTGGAATTTTGCAATATGTTCAGCACCTCCATATGTTGTTGTGGCACCATGCCAGTTACAAATAAGCTTTCTATACAGTACAGAGTTTTCATAGCCACACTTTAAAAATAACCTCAGAGGGGAAAGATAAAACATGGAAATCTGACAGAGAATCTGTCAAATGTCAGCTAGGATTACGGTTGCACAGAACTTCCAAGAGATAACTAGAGGCCTTTTATCTGCTGATTGCATGGCTGACTATAATTTTCAAATCACAAAGATGGTCCAAATCTGTCTGTCTATGAAAAATACTTTTATGGGTTTCCATAATCAAATTAAATTTTAAAAATGTTAATGCTATCTGGGGGAAAAAATAATACTTTTTGGCATTTGAATGGCAATGGGATGCACAGATAAAAATATGTTTAAATATATGAATTATAGAACAACTAATATATCCAAAATCCCTATACTATCTTTTATCCCACAGGATTCTGGTCACAGGGATTTTCACTATTCATAACATAAATATTCAACCAGTTTTCTTAGGAATACATTGCAATAAACAGAATTGAAATTAAGTTTTCAATGTCTTGTTAATAGTCAGTCTAGTACTTGACCTTAAGATCTTAACAGTATGCCTTGTTCAATCCTCAATTTGTTCATGAAAAGCTGTGTATGATATTACAATCTGTAGGACCTGGAGAATGGTGTATGTACTATAAACACATGCTTGCAGTTTTCATTACATTTTATTAGCTCTGAGTTCTTATTTTGATCCTTTCAGGAAAAGCAAATGAAGTGGTGCACTCATTTAACATCAGTCCTGGTACAGAAGAATTCCTGCTGTGTAGCAGAAAAAAAATGAATGAAAGAGGTTAACCCTCTAAAATTTTAAAGTATGTTTGTATAGTATGGCTTTTCAGGGTTTAAACCAATCAGAATCCATTGTGTATGTAGCCATCCCAATCTCACTTCATAATCTACACTTAAAGCATGAATTGGCTCACCTTCAATGCCGCTCACTCATGCTCAAGGCTGTGGTTATGATCCTCTGAACATCTCGTCTACTGGAACTGGGAGTAGATTAAAGTTTATGTGCTAAAAGCATGGACAAAACAGATTCATGTCTGCTGAAAAGTTCATGGGTTTTTTATATACTGAGACTATTTTGTGAAAAGCATTAAAAATGTTATTCATTCATCTGATCAATGAATTGGGCTTTTCAGATGGACTCAATCTGAATTTTTGAAAGAGTAATGATCTTTGGGCTTTCTGGAGATAATTTCTATAGAGGACAAAATACTTTAAATTCTGCAGTAGAACAGGAGACATTCAACATGTTGCCTAAACATACCTTGGTTTGGCTGGCTGACAGGTTCTCACCAAGCTGCTCTGTCACTCCCCTTCCTCAGCAGCACAGTGGAAGAAAATATGATGAAAGGCTCATGAGTCGAGATAAGGACAGGGAGAGAGATCACTCACTGATTAACATCCTGGGCAAAAGAGACTCAAATTGGGGGAAAATCAGTTTAATTTATTGTCAATCAAAGCACAGTAGGGTAATGAGCAATAAAACCAAATCCTAAAACCCCACCCCAGCTCTCCCTTCTTCCTGGGCTCAACTTCCTTCCCAATTTCTCCCAATCAACATGGAGGTACAAAGAATGGGAGTTATGGTCGGTTCACTGTTGTCTCTGCTGTTCTTTCCTCCTCACCCTGCTCTGCTGTTCCAGCATCAGCTTCCACAGATGGGATACATTCCTTTATGAACTTCTCCAATGTGAGTCCTTCTCATGGGCTGCAGTGCTTCCTGAACTGCTCTAGTGTGGGTACTTTCCATAGGGTGCAGTACTTCAGGAGCTGCCTCCCATAGCATGGGGCCCCTTGTGGGGCCACAGATCTTGCCAGAAAATCTGCTCCTGTGTGGGCTCCTCTCCACAGGATCACAGGTCCTGCCAGGAGCCTGCTCCAGCTCAGGTTCCCCACAGGGTCACAACATCTTTCAGCGCATATCCACCTGCTGTGGCATGGGATTCTTCTTAGGCTACAGGTGGTTGTTTGCTCTAATGTGGACCTCCATGGCCTGCAGATTCGACCTGCTTTATTATGGTCTTCATCAAGGGCTACAGGGCAGTCTTTGCTCTGGTGCCTGAAGCCTCTTCCCCTTCTTCTTCACTGACCTCGATGTCTGTAGAATTTTCCCTCACATATTCTCACTCTTCTGTCCTGGGTGCTGTTTTACTGCAGTTTTTTGATGTGGTTTTTTTTTTTCCCCCGTCTTCTTAAATATGTTGTCCCAGAGGTGCTACCACCACCACTGATGGGCTCGACCTTGACCAGCAGCAGGTCTGTCTGGGAGCTGGTTGGCATTGACACTATTGGACCTGGGGGAAGCTTCTCACAGAAGCCACTTCTGCAGCCTCCCCATTAACAAAATCTTGCCATGCGAAAGCAATACATTTGCTCAGAAGTTATTAAGGTTCTGAGGAGGATCTTAAACATATTTTCTGGATGCTTTTCTTTTGAGATTTTCCTTCTAATTCCAACACTAGACAAATTTAATCATAAAACAAATACGAAAGGCATTCAAGAAGATTTAATTCAGGTTTTTCTTTGTACAGCAAGAGAAATTGTAAGATGGATACTATCCCCTTAACATGCATCATTTGAAGCTAGTTTCCCTTCCTTTAGCATGGAAAAAACTCCAAAATATGAAGGGAAATCAAAGATAAAGTCCAACTCTGAAAGAGTACTATGAAGATGGAGTTCTGCTTTGCTGGCATCCTGAAAGAAAAAACCTAAAATTTTGTATTATTTTAATTCTTTGGGGTTTTTTTTTAAAAGAAGAGTTCAACATTCAGGTACTGATGATAATCGCCAAATTTTTAAAAGCTGTATCCCAGTATGGTGGGAAACTCTTCACCTGTGTTTCTACAGATAAAGTCCTACAGTTGTCTAAATTTATTGGTAAAACTATTGAAGACTGATAAATGAACTGATGCTTAAAACCCTCATGCATTCATAAACCACGTAATTTCTCATTTAAATCTGGAGCTTATCTGATAGATATGTCTAGAGAGCACAGCCACATAAAATGCAGCGTAAATTGATTGGTCTTGTCCTTCCTAAATAGGCTAATTTTCTTCCTGATTCCAAGGGTTAATTTGCACTGTGAAAGCTGTAATATGTATTCTGGAAAAGGAAGAAGACTAGAAGGTGCCACTCTTTTGATTGAATGTTTTTATTTATTTTTTTATGTATTAACAATTTAAAATTATTATTAAGTCTTTCTTGTACTTGTGAGTCCAAGACCTGGACACAGGACCCTTGATTTTGTCTCAGACTCTTAAAGTAATATCTCTTAAAATGTAATGATGTTCTAGGATGTTTCAATAAACACTGAATACATGTATGGGGTCAATTGAATGTAGACTTTCATGCCCTTTTGTAGCCATTTGATTTGAAGAGGTTGGCTCTAAAAGTAATTTTTCCTTTAATAACTACAAAAAACAGACAAAAACTACTAGCTCAGATGAAAATACTCTTAGCAACAATAAGTGGAAAAAGTCAAGAAGATGAGTTATTCTGAATAACTGAACAACTTTGCAATTTTGAATGTTGTATTTCACTTTGAAATTTCAGAGAAATTGCAAGTTAACAAACTTGTAGAAGACTAAATCTGTGTTATGGTTTAAGCCATAGCTGTCAACTAAACACCACACAGCTCCTCCACCACTGAGATGGGAGAGAGAACCAGAAGAGTAAAAGTAAGAAAATTCTTGGGTTGAGATAAAAAGAGTTTAATAGGTAAAGCAAAAACCCTTCATGGAAGAAAAGAAAACAAGTAATTTATTCGCTCCATCACACATAATGGTGACTTGGGAAGACAAATGCCATCATTCTGAATGTCCTCCCCTCCTTGTTCTTTCCCCAGCTTTATATATTGAGAATGTTATCATATGGACTGGGATAGATCCCTTTGGTCAGCTGGGGACAGTTGTCCTGGCTATGTCCCCTCCCAACTTCCCATGTATCTCCAGCCTCCTTGCTGCGAGAGGTGGTGTGAGAAGCAGAAAAGGCCGTGACCCTGTGTAAATACTACTCAGCAATACTGAAACATCCCTATGTTATCAACACTTTTTCCAGCACAAAACCAAAACATAGCCCCGTACTAGCTACTCTGAAGAAGATTAACTGTACCCCTGTAGAAAAGCACCTGGTTTACACTGGTTACAGCCAGCATGGCTTCATGAGGTGAAAGTCCTGCTTGTCGACCTGATTTCCTTCTGCAGCCGGGTAACCCGCTCAGGTGATCAAGGAAAGCCAGTTGATGTAATCTCTTTGGAATTCTGCAAAGCTTTCAATACTCACAGTCCCTCACAGTATCCTTCTGGACAAAATGTCCAGCACAGCTGAATAACCGTGTTATGCAATGGATGAGCAACTGACTCACAGGTCGGAAACAGAAGGTCATAGTATAATGGGGTGACATCAAGCTGGTGTCCTGTAACTAATGGGGTTCCACAGGGCTCCATAATCATCCCAGTTCTCTTCAACACCTTCATTAATGACTTGGACACAGGACTTGAGGTAATGCTAAGTAAGTTTGCTGACAACACGAACTTGGAAGGAGCTGTCTACTCCCTCAAGGGCAGAGACACCTTGCAGAGAGACCTCAACAAATCAGAGAGCTGGACAATCACCAACCACATGACATTTAACAAGGGCAAGTGCTGGATTCTGTACCTGGGATGAAGTAACCCAGGATGTGTGTATAGACCAGGGAATGAAAGGCTGGAGAGCAGTGTGGAGGAAAGGGACCTGGGGGTCCTGGTTAGTAACAGGTTGAACATGAGTCAGCAGGGCCCTGGCAGCCAGGAGAGTCAATCATGTCCTCGGGGGCATCAGACACAACCGCCAACTGGGCAAAGGACGGGATTGTCCCACTCTTCTCTGCACTGGGGCAGCCTCACCTTGAATTTTTTATGCAATTTTGGGTGCCACGATAAAAGAAAGACATGAAGCCATTAGAAAGCATCCAAATGTGGACAATGAGGATGGTAAGGGTCTGGAGGTGAACCTGTATGAGGAGTGGCTAAAGTTACTCAATCTGTTCAGCCTGGAAAAGAGGAGACTGAGGGGAGACCTCACTGCAGTCTTCAATATCGTCAAGATGGGAAGTGGAGGGGCAGGCACCCATCTCTTCACTCTCATGGCCAGTGACATGACCCAAGGGAATGGCCTGATGCTGAATCAGGTAAGGTTTAGTTTGGATATCAAGAAAAGGCTTTTCACCCAAAAGGGAGACTGAGCACTGGTGGCTCAATTAGACTCATTCACACTGTAAATCTAACTATTCAAATATTGGTGAGAAATGAAGTGGGCCCAAAATTTTCTGCTGTTTTACACCGAAACTCAACTAATACATATGCCTGAGACTGAGATTTTGCCAAGATCATTTGGATGCTACCCAAGCTTAAAGATCTTCCTGAGCCCCTTCTTAAAATATACTGTGGATACATGTTTTTGCTAAAAACACTGAAGAAGGCTTGTTTTAGAATTTTATACATTCGGGAAATGTGATTCCTCAGTTGTTTGTGCTCCTTTTGACCTGTACTACCGAAGTAAGGTCATCTTATTCCAAATCCATCGGCTGCAAACTGTTCTGGAGCTTGCTCCAATCAGATCCTTTGCACTAGTCAGCAAACTCAAACTGAACAAAGAAAAGCTGCAAATATCTTCTTAGACAAAAGGGCTCCCAACATGCATACAATCCATAATAGATAAACTGCAATACCAAAGTTGAATAACCGTAGCAGGATAGTATTATGAGAACCTCTGTTACCAGGAAGTCACTAGGGTTTTTTTACTATGTAAGTTTGGACAAAAGAATATTTTTCTTGCACATTGACTAGGAATTTCTCCATGGAACATCCTCCTTTGAGGATATTGCCTCTTCCTATATCAAAGAGGGAGAAATAAAAAGTAATTACTAATGCTATAGGAAAAATTTCATGATCTGTCATTTAAATATCTCTGTTCTCAAAAAGGCAGCTGAGAAGAGAGTGCTCGTTATTACACTTGCGGTAAAGTGGTTTGCAATGGATTGTATTCAGCTCAGAAAAATTCCTCTCTGAAAAACAATATAAATGAAATATTACATTTTCAGTAAGTTTATTCAGACATTACTAGAACCATCCTCTATCTCCAGAGAACTCTGAAACAAAGAAATCTGTCAGACTGAGATAAGCATCAAGCTTTATATGGAAGTAATCTCTGCTTAATAAATGTAAAAGATACATCCAAAATAATATTTGTCTAGGATTTGCCCAGTATGACATGATCATAAAGTCCATTAAGAGACTCTCTAAGCCCTTTCAAAACACCATAGATATAAAAAGCCTGGCTATAAAGTAATTTAAGTTGCACGCTGAACAAATATATCTAGGAATACTAAGCATGAATTATGATTATGGTAATTCTGGGGAATTGTAAAGAAGCAGTGCCAGCAATGACAGCAATGGCAGCATGAGGGCATCACAAGATCATAGATATATAGTCAGCTGTCATTAAATCCGCTTGCAAGCCCATGTTGAAATATTCATATAAAAATAGCAAGCCTTTATTGCATAATTGCTATCAAAGAGTCCATTATTTTGTAAAAAAAAAAAAGTTACTGATCCATTCTTTTACTTCATTTTTTCACAAAGCAAATTACAGATAATCTAACCTATCAACATTTAAGAAACAGAGATCATATAATTTTACTTACTAGTACCTTGTAATTGTTTGCTACATCTGTAGCGGAAATTTGCTTTAAGTTTTCTGAGAAAATACATTTTCATTCACAAGGCTTTTCAATCCTTAAGCAATGTAAAGCTACTTTTTCTTATAAAATCTCAAAGTATTATCCTTATCAGAGATTTTTTTTTAGACAGAAACATCTTGACTGTAACACAGATTATTAAATATAAAAATAATAATAAAGGCCTATAATTTTGTCCTTTGGATATGAAAGAAGTTATTTTCAGTTTCTGTCTGGAACAGGAAAGTAGAAATATTATCTAAATAATACAAGACTAAACCTAGCTGTCACAGTATCCAATTTCTAGTAGGATCTGGTAATGAATACTTGGAAAAGTAAACAGGACTTTGAACACAGGAATAGTATATGTACTTATTCCTCCAAATCATCTCCCAACTTCCAGCTGTGAAATAAATATCTTCTGAGTTGGAAGCAAGATGTTTGTCTCTGACCACACTGATTTTCTTTCCGCTGCATGCTGAATCCCTAAGGTTTATTGTCATCCAAGTGGCAAGTTACACAGGTGTATAATGTTTTGTATGAAGATTTTAAGAGCTAGTATTTTATACTAAAGTAAAACAGAAAGCAAAGAAAAGCAACTAACCTAAAAATGGCTCAGGATTCCCTACTTGCAGTTTTGAGATGACCATGTTCTATTATGATTAAGATTGTTTTTGATTATGATTATAAGATACACATCATTCTGTGCTGTGTATATCCTTTTGTGCTTGGATGGAGAAAGAAGCCTTCCCATCTACTTCCTTCATTTACTTCCTATTCCTATTCCTACTCCCTATTCCTATTCCTATTCCCATATTTCTTTCCCACTTTTGCATTTCTCCAAAGTCTGTCTTTCTGCAGTGGCTTCTTAGGTAATTTCTTGTTAATTCCTTTGCTTTTTATACTGTCACACTTGGGAGGAATTTTGGGGTGCATAGGAGATTGGGAGGAGACACAGCTGGGACAGGTGATCCAAATTGACCAAAGGGATATTCCAGACCATATGACATCATGCTCAGTATATAAAGTGGGAAAGGAAGAAGGAGAAAGAGGGTGACAGTTGGAGTGATGGTGTTTGTCTTCTCAAGTCAGTCTTATGCACCGTGGGGTCCTGCTCTCCTGGAAATGGCTGAACACCTGCCTTCTTGTCCAAGGAATTAATTCAGGGAAGAGCTGAATTAATTCCTTGTTTTGCTTTACTCATGAATGTGGTTTTTGCTTTTCTTATTAAACTGTCTTCATCTCAATTCATGGGTTTTCTAGCTCGTAGACTTCTGATTTTCTCCCCAGACCCACTGCTGGGGAAATTAGCAAGTGCCTGTGTGGGTCTAGAAATAATAGCTGGGATTAAACCACGACAGCATCAGAAATAAAACAGGCAAAATATATCTTTTGACAATAAAAGGATTCTCTAGGAATACAGGAAAACTTGTAAAATTATTCCTCTTGATTTCACTGGGAGTCGGTGCATAGCATCAACTCCTAAGTTCTTGGGAATTTCCATCTTAATGACTGGAAAATGAGCTGACCAGTCATTGCAGTTTCTTGTATCTCTGAGTGTCACGGCAGTTTTGGATGGTATAGTGCCACAACTTTCCCGAAAGTCATCTCCAGGAGGAAGCTTCTCAGTGCAGCCAGCCACCACACTTGCACACACACCTACACACACACACCGGATAGCTGGCAAAAACAGTCTGACGATGAATGAGCAGCAAGGGTCTTCGCATGGGGTTCCACGGGAGAGATTTATTGCAGCCACACTCGTGCAATGTTCCAGAGAAACTAGCCCCTGAACAATGGGGTGTCCAGGGTTACACAGTAGAGTGGAGAGAGCATCAGAGACCAATGATCTGAGGGCAAGGGGCGGTATAAAGGCGGGGCCAGGGTAAGGGAATCAGTAGAGAAACTCTGAGGGCACATAAGGTAACAAGGGGTGTACTGGCCAATGGAGCTAACCAGGGAAGTAGAACTGGGGTACATTAACATAACAGAACAGAGCATTCTGGGGGAAGCTTTTCCAGTCACCATAAACTGGAAAGGAACCTAGGACTTGTCCCACCACAACTCCTTTCGTTCCTTGTCTAGCAGCCCCACCGGCCTCCACATCTGAGGACAAATGAAACAAAGTTTCTCTGTACTGGGGCTCTCAAATTTTCATCTTCATGATTTCATGGTTTGGGGATATTACATTCCTTTTATTCAGACTTCATATTCAGACTTCCGCTTAATAACTAACATCCTTTGCATGAAGAATTGCATGCATTTTAGGGAGATGTTACTATACCAGAAAAAAAAAAAAAATTATAAAGAAGCCTAAGAATATTTAGTTTATTTGTCTCTCTGCAACACTCCATTTAATAGGAAAATGCAACCTCACAACTACAGCAGCAAGGCAACAAAGCATCTTGAAAGTTCAAGCTAAATCCTAAGACATTGCATGAAATTTTGGAGCAGGGAATTTAAATAATATTATTCAAATTGTAACAATGTTTTTTATCACCTAAGTTAAAGAATCAAGGTTTTAAAAATTCTATTAGTGGAAAGAATTTTCTGACAAGAAAGAAATCCTCCCAAAAATCAAAGCCAGACAATCAATTTAGCCAAATAACTGCAATATTATGATTCTAACATCACTCACTACCAGACATGCAGTAGCTTAAAAGTGAACTTACATAGAAAAAAGTCATCATGTCTCTTAGCAGGAACCTTTGCTTGATGGGCCATATCTAGAAATGCAGATTTTAGCATGTTCCAGGAGTATGTTTTAGAATATTCTAGGACACTCTCCCCCATGGCCCCTGCTAAGGAATTAAAATATTATCAGTAATTTATAAAAGACTCTTGCATACCTGTAGATTCCAGATAGTGAACCAAAGATGGCTTTTACTGCTAGTATTTCATAACTTATAAACACATAACTTTTTTTTTTCCTAAAATGGAACAAATGTATAAATCATTAATTGATGTCTCAAAAAAATGAGCCTTTTTTACAAGAAACAGGTAAGTCTTGGGAAATGGATAATAGATTCTCTAGGGACATAGTAAACAGTTGACAAAATGAAGTAGGGAATTTATTATTATTACAGGAAAGCACTTTTTTATACAATGTCGTCATTGATTTTCTGATTTCAAATCTGCTTTGAGAACATATGGGGGGTTTTATAATACTTTACTGTTGATTAAGTTGTTCTAGTATTATGATTTTATATTTGAACTTGTAACTGTGAGTCAAAGTATGGGCTTGGCTCTTACTGAGGTAAATGTGCAGTCATAAGAAATGGATCAATGAACAGACATACAGCTGGGAACTCAAAAGTGGGCATTTGAAGATAAAATTAAAAAGAACATGAAGTAGAATGTTATTGAATTAGTTGATATAATAATAATAGTGAGTTTTAAACATTGCTCTTCTTTAACAAACATAAGCACACATTCATGCATACTCATACACAGGCAGACACAGTTACATAAAGTCAATTTACTAAATTTATTTAGGCAATTCTGCTTCATTAATTTTTTTACAAAACAAATTAGAAAGAAATTGTATGGACATGTTTATTTGAAAGTAGAAGCCTTATCACTTAGCATTAACATATTATTGTAAAAGGAACCATGCAGAAAGTAAAAGATATTTTATGGAAAGCTCTCATTGAAAGAAAACCATCTCTGACTGGTTGGACTAGGATTGAAAAATCATGTTACTGAATATTTCTGCCAAGGTACCTAGGAGAGGTATGTAATCATCCATCCATAGGTCCCTCCGAAACCTCAACTGCTGGTGCTGTTGGTAGAGCATGGCCTGCAGGAATCCCTAAGTCTCTGGTTCAGTTCCAAACTGAAGGAAGTCCTTCGTTTTCATCCAAAGCAACCAGGACTAGCTCGAGAAGTGGGCCTGTGGAAATCTCATGACGTTTAACAAGACCAAGTACAAGGTGCTGCACCTGGGTCATGGCAATCCCTGATACTGACACAGGCTGGGGTATGGGCAGATTGAGAGTAGCCCTGCCGAGAAGGACTTGGGGGTGCTGGTGGATGAGAGGCTGGACATGACCCAGCCATGTGTGCTTCCAGCCCAGAAAGCCAAACATGTCCTGGGCTGCATCCAAAGCAGTGTGGGCAACAGGGCAAGGAAGAGGATTCTGCCCCTCTTCTCTGGTTAAAGCCCACCTGGAACACTGCATCCAGCTCTGGGGTCTCCAGCACAGGAAGGAGACTGATCTGTTGGAGCAAGTCTAGAGGAAGCCACCAAGATGATTAGATGGATGGAGCACCTCTCCTATGAAAATAGGCTGAGAGAGTTGGGGTTGTTCAGACTGGAGAACAGATGGCTCAAGGTGGTGTAATTGCAGCCTACCATTACCTGAAAGGACCCTACAAGAAAATTAGAGAGACTTTTTGCAAGGGCATCTAGGACAAGGGAAATGAAACTTTCAAACTGAAAGAGTATATTTAGGTTAGATATTAGGAAAAAATTCTTTACTATGAGGATGATGAGGCACGGGAACAGCTTGCCCAGAGAAGTTGTGGATGCCCCATCCCTGTGAATGATCAAGGGCAGGCTGGGTGGAGCTCTGAGCAACCTGGTCTAATGAAAGCTGCCCCTGCCCATGGCAGGGGTGTTAGAATGAGATTATCTCTAAGATCCTTTCCAACCCAAGCCATTCTGATATTCTGTGATCCTATGATCTTTGCTCTATATCCTTTTAATATTCCTCTAGGGCATATATAGTGTCTTTTGATGGTTCTAAGTTGTCTCAGTGCAGTACCATTTGAACATGTGCAGAGTAGTAGGAGTGGATGCAAATCTGTAGGATACATCAGACTTGACAGGCTCTCGGCGATGTTGCCAATTAAGTTCCTAGCAAGTTATAGACTTATGTCTGTAACTTCCCAGTCTGTAACTTTGACTACCTCCTTCCCAGTCTATGACTTCTGCTCTTGTAATCTCCACATTATTGCTTTAAACATAATTAGTTTTACAGAGTTGTATACATTATTGCAGCTATGCTTCTAAGGACAAGAATTTTCCACAAATATTAAGGAGCATGTTTCGTATGTATGCTATAATGCCTTTTACTCAGATTCCTCTCACTCTGACAATGTCAGGAAAGTGCGTTTCAATTTTAGACTCTCTTCTATCTGGAACAATTTCTAAAAGCTTGCTCATCTGTTTTGGTGTCAACCACAAGGTCTGCAGAGAAACTTCCTTAATTTACTCTTTAATTTATAGATGGAAAATTCTATTACATTCAACCCAGGATCTAAGTACCTGAATACTAAGCAAGAATAAGAGTTTCTTATACTAAAATAAGCTGGGATGAAATCAAGCAGGAGAAAATAAAAAGGGCGGAAGATTCTGTTTGTTGTGAAAAAATAATAAATACTTAACAGAAAATTTTCGCTGTTTTTTAATCCAGTCTTCTATTGAAAATTGCAAAATATTTAGATCCTAATCCTCAAAGGTGTTCAACAGAAATAAATCTTATTGAAATTCAAAATGTGCAATAGTGGAACTTCTGGATAATAGATGAGATACCCTTTCAGGATTTCCCAACTTTTATCTTCTGGTGGTCAGATTCTACTTCTTTTATTTTACAGGACACAACAAAAAACAATATATAGCACAATTGTGGAGATCACAAAACTTTGCAAAAAGAGATGTTATTTTAATAGTTCTCATTATATATTATTAAGTGTATTATCACTGCAATGCTCTGGGAAGTTTCTTTTACTAGAGTTTATTAAACATTTCAGGTAATAGAAAAGAGGAAAAAAGATATGTAAGATGGATTCAGATCACCACTAAATTTTGACTTCATTGCAGCTGTTATAAATGTTTTGCAAGCTTGAAATTTATTTAAAAGTTAGTTTTTGTCATATGAAAAGTTTGAAGTAGGCTTTCCAGTGGAATCTTCTGAAGTTTAATCCTAAATAAACATTTTTCTCAAGATAGAATTACAGTAAATTAACGCAACCAGGGGCTTGTAACCACAAACCTCGGCGTGCCCTCGGGCAGAGGGGACGCAGCGTTGGCCTCCACAGCGTCCTCGCTGGATGGCTCAGTGGAATCGGCATGGGATGGGTGCGTGCGCTGGCTCCTCCTCAGAGGAAACACTTCGGGCAGCCAGTGGAATAGGCTCGCGTTAGCCCGGAAGCAAAGAAGGAGGGAGGGGCCTCTGGTGTGAGTTCCAACAGGTTCATTTGCAGGAGGGTCCAGGGACCAGAAAAGGCCCCGAGAAGCACTGGGCACACCCTTTTATGGGGGGGGGGGGGGGGGTGGAGCAAGGCAGGGAAAGAGAAAACAACCAATGGGGTACAAGCAGAGGGGAGGATACAATTTTTCAGAACAAATGGGGAAAGCAGGGAGGCAGGAGTCATAACAGGCAACCAATTAATAACTAAGAAAGGGAGAACTTTCTGGAACAGGGGGAGGTAACTTAAGATTGGGAGCCACCCAGGGGGAGGTAACCTAGATCTCAATAATCTCTTCTGGTCCACCTTCCGAGCCCGTGTCCTGGGTGGGGAAATCCGCCCAGTGGATGGCCCTGGTTTGACTGACATTTGATGGTTTCAGCCCAAGAGTAGGCTGAGCCACCCCAACAGTAAATGCTGTTTCATTTTTAATACATGTATCACAATTCACATTCAACTACCATTTCATAGTTTAGTAAATTGCCAAATTGAAAAGGGATAAGTCATAAATAGATACATTATGAATTCTGAAAGTACTGAAATGTAATTTTGTATGAGGAAGTTAGCAGTCAAAAGTAAAAACTGTGCTTTAAGCCAACTACCTTTCTTGAAAAAAAGAAATGTTTAAAACTACAAGTTTCCTTTAATGCAAATATAATAACTGTTCTTTGTTTTCTAAATTCATTAAGTTTAGAAATTTAATTTTACCATTACATTCCTAAAATAGAGGTGTTAAAAGTATTTTTAGTGTTAGTAAAGCTAAGCGTTGTTTCAAAGTTTTGAAATATGCAAATATCTCTTCAATTCTTTACTGCTGCAGGAGTAGAACTTGCTTTGGTGGACCCAGTGGTCTGAACACAGATAAAATTACAATAACATCAGTTCCAGCTAACTATATAGTTCCTTCTTAGTTACCAACATAAAAGAAATACTCTCTGCAGGTCTATTTTCAGATATACTGCTCATAATAGAGAGTGATTTCAACCTATGGAGAAAATGACTGACAGATGGCATTGTTTCTTTTTTTTATAAACACAGCTGGAATGGAGCTGAAATCTAAAAGACCTTTTGTCAATAATAGAATAAGGAGTGTGAAAAGCAGCCTGCACTGCTTCTAACAACTCTGAAGACATTTAACACATGCTCCACAAGTCTTTTTCCTTGCTTAAAAATGCAACGTTCCAGAGAAACTAAAAAAGGTTGTCAACATAAATGAACTACGCCATAAAGAAGAAATCAATGGGTTGTGAATTACAGGAAAGGTCAATTTGGGTTTCCAGAAACACAGACTTTATTAACAGATCAAGATTTTTTTTTCCTTTTTCTTTTTAAGGGAAGGGGGAAAATAGATTCAGCACTTTTTTCAGTTAGATATAAGAAATAGGTTTTCATACTGAGCAATGTCAGTGAAGCCCTGGACTGCCTATTAGTGCATTAGCAGTAAACATTGAGCCTTTTCTACTACCTTTGATACGCATGTATAAGAAAGTGTCCTTGGAGTTTAATGTTAATTTCCAGATTACTCTAAGAGGGCTCTTCACCAGACTGTTCTGATGGTGCTGTTGAACTTTAAAATCTTTAGCATGTATCCATTAAGTATTCTGCAAATGCTTTCCACACCTGATGTACTCTTATAAGCTGCCAGGATTTAGCAATTGACCTGTGATGGATGAAGTGAGAAAAGCAAATGCAGTCTGTAGAGTACTAGTGTCCAAACCCTTGCTCTGAGTCTGACTGACTTCTATGAGCCATATTGAAGTTTTATATCTGACCATAGAAAAAGGGTATTGCTTTGTCTCTATCATAAACTCAGCTAAGTCCCTCACATTTAAATTGTGAAACCTGGTTTATAAAATCAAGTTACTACAAGCAACTTCTACTTGAAAGGGTGTGGGGTTTTTTCTTATCCCCCTTCTTTCCCTTCCCCCTCTCCCCCCCCAGTACGAGCATTTTCAGGGAATTTTAGTGATAGGTATATAATGTGTGCTTCTTGAGGTAATATCAAGGGTATAAAATCATCTCAACTTTTATACCTGGTCATGCATAGTAAAATAATCCTGGTTTTTTCAGGAACTGCAGGAACTTCAGTATTTTAACGGTTTAGCTGGTTTTAGTTGTTCACTCAAATCAGTGTGCTCTCACTGGACAAGATCAGAATAAACTAGTTTTCAACTGAAATCATTGAAATTTGCTGTGTATATTGAGTATGCATGAGTTTGTTCATATTTTCAAAAGCTGTTCCACAGTCTTGCTAACTACTGGCTTTAGTCCTTCAATGTGGAAAAAGATTATATATGTTAGCAGCAAATATCCTTAATCACTAATTCTCTTAAATATGTTTGATTTCTGTCTTAGATACTGCAGTGTTTGTTAGTTAACCATATTCATTTCAGTAAATACAGACAAGAGCTCAGTTCATGAAAGATACTTAGATATAACTCTCTCACTGATTTCCTGGAAATATGCTTATATTTCTATAAAGAACTGTGCTGAACCATCAACTTCAAACATCTAAACATCTACATGTTTTATATCTTGTCTTTTAAGCACATTTATTTTCAGATTTGTATAGTTACAGTGAATTCCTGGGGGCAATCTGTCCCATGAGATTTTGTGTTGATTTGTTATATAAAAAAATTCATCTGACCTGAGAGTTACCTTAAGGCAGTCCTCAGCCATGGCAGATAACTTCATAAATATTTTCCACCACCTAGTTTACCTGTCAAAGGAGGATAAGGAATTAAGTTTTGCTTAGAGGGACTGAAAAATAATTACAGAATTTCAAAGTAGTGCAGTTTCCAACTCTTAATTTATGGCATAGTACCCATTAGACTTTAGGGAAGCTATACTGTGTTTCTGCTGACTGAAGAATATGCCAGGAAGAACTCTTTGAGAGAGCTATTCATGCCCACACTGTTGGCTGTAAGATTTCATAGCTTTGATTCAAATTTCCACACGGTTTGATACACAGTACAAACCTATAGTGCACACAGATTCTGTACAAATCCCATTTACTTCTGTCACTTCTGTGCCTCTCAGAGATCCACTGGCACGAGACAAATGGTGATAAAGTCAGACCGTATGTGCAACAGAGTCAGATGCCATTTATCATGCCATTTAGTCCACTGTAATGAGGACTGGGTTTGTTCTGTTTCTTCTGAATTATGCGAACATAACCTCTCTTTGATATTACAGAAGTCAGGTAGGTTTTACCAGAACCTAATCCTGAGCTTGAGCTGGCACTAAAGGCAGCTGTAGCTTACCTATCAAATTGGATATTTCAACAACACTTGTGAAATGCCTCCAGGATTTTAAAAGTTTAATAAATCATGTGAAAGAAGCATGGGGCTCTTATCAGTTGACTTAGTCTGTTCCTCTGTCCCCAGCTTAGAATCAAATATAATTAATAGCTAAGGTTCTTACTTATTCAGTAAAGCCTTGGGGTTACAGGGAGGATCCTGATAGGAGTATCACAGGAAGCATTTTCTTGACATTTATCAAAGAGTTTAAGTTAACATAGGAAATCCAATAAGAACTCATTCTTATTAATGAAACCATGACTGATACATTCACATCATGTGTAAACATTTTTCCTCTTAATTCTATATTTTTTTGGTTTTGTTCTACTATATGAAAAAATATATTTTGTTCCATTTTAAATATAATAAACAAGTAAATTGATTTCTTCCTTTTTCCCCCTCTCTTTTTTAACCCAATATTAATGGTTTTATATAAATGGACATCTTGAAAATGAATTTACAAAGAGGAACCGTTTTTTAATTAATGAAAATTTAAATTTATTATCTTATTTCCATGGATTTCAGTACGTTTTGTTCTGTCTGAAACTAAATTCTCTATACAGATTCAGAGTATGCTTATTTTCCACATAAGACCATATTTTATACGATAGGACATCGAAGAGGTTATGATTGAGTGTGATATTGACTGAGTGTAAACCTGTAATTTCATTTAAAAAAAAAAAAGTACCTTTAAAATTAAAGCTACAGCATCAGGAAATTTTATTAATTTTGACCTTTTTTCATACTGACAATTCCCCTACAAACTTTAAAGGGATCAAACTTACATATTCAGAAGGAAAAATGAAAAAAGATTTGTAAGAACGGTAAACAGTCTTTAAAACAAAACAATTAGTTTCTAACCATTTCTAGTGTCACTTTATCAGCAGGATCTGCTGTTGCCTCTGTACTAAAAGAATGAAATAAAATAATCTTGTAATGGCAAACATGTAAAATCTCCTTTAATTACATATTTAAATAATAAATCTGACTAAAACTCCAGCAATAAAAATGAATCTTTTGCTTGTTGCAAGCATACCTTTAATGTAACGCTGATTTGTTCACCAAATATGCCTCTCAATGGTAATATCAGAATTAAAATAAAATTGCAAAAAAGTTTACAGCTGAGATGTTCACAACCCATATCTAATAGTCTGTCATGGGAATAATTACCCATAATGGGTATCCAAGGGATATAATTGTCTGCTGCTGTGAATTAGGAGTGCCACAGGTGGTGTTAATCACTTGGAATGTATCAGAGTAGAACAGCAGCCAGAGACGGAGCCTGCTTAAGCTTGATTTGTGGAACCATTGTTTCTGGACACTTCAGACATAAATTGAGCACATGGTGGTAATAATGCACACTCAAGTAGTTATACTGAAACAAAGGGATATAAATATAAATAAAAAGCAGGGGAAAGTTTTGTTCCTTAGCAAAGGTTACAGAAATGGTCATGAGCAAAGTTCTTCTGTGTTGTGGCACTTGCATTTTTTCATGGGGACGCACAGCAGAAAGCAGCTCAGTAGCTGCTTTTATTGCTTGAACCTGCCTGGTACATATCAGCAAAAGAACTTTTATCAATTAGGTACTCCGGAATTTTCCCTTTTATAGAATCCCATAATCACTGACATTGGAAAATGCTTATGAGGTCATCAAATTCTGTGGTATATGACTTATATTGATATATCCAAGTGTATTGCTTTCTTTGATGAGGAATGTAAAACTTTCTCCAAATATGATATTGATTTATTACAACGTTACCACCTGAATTTAAGAGCACATCATCAATAGCTTCTCAGAAATGTCATGGACACCAAAGAAAATGAACTGACTTGAATTTACGTGAAATATGTAAGCATACAGTAACTAAATAAATGTGATGATACCTGGATCTCTTCAGAGCAAAGCCAAGGCCTTGACTGAATATCTGTAGATAAATTAGAGACTAAGTCTGTGAATGATACCATATTTCCTTGAAGATGGTGATAAAATTCAAAATTTAACTTCTCTAATCTTTTAAAGAAATTGGTCTGTAAGCCCTCTACACACTCAAATGACACAATCAGTTTTCCCTCTGAGATATGAGGGAGGGGATGGCTGGTCAAATATCACTGTGGAACATTAATTCTAAAAGTCAAAACAGCCTAAGAAACGTCTTTATTTAGAAGCCCATTTGTATTTTAGAGTGCATAGTTTTATATGCCCATTAGAGAGAGAAAACCAAGTTATAATTGTGACTTTTACAATTTAAAAGATCATACCTAGGAATTAACAGTTCCAGCTATGCAAGTGTTTTAAGGAGAAAGGTACAGAATGAAGTTAGACATCAAGTTTGATGTTTCAAGTTAATCACGGTTTTGGGGAGTGTTTTGTTGTTGTCAGGGTTTTTATAAGTCATCTAATTTACTACATTCTAAACTGCTGAACTAAAATTTATAAGAATTAACACTCATCATTAAACCAATTTTCATACCCCTGCAGCTTCTTCTTTCTCAAAATGTATAACTCTATGGGCTAATTACAGTTTGATAGCAATCCCTGAAAATTATAAATATTATTATCCTATGTTTGTACATAAGCTATCAACACACAAACAGGATTAGAAGGAACCATCTGAACATCATCACTAAAAAGAAACAGATGCTTCAGCTTTTGCAGTTCCATATTGTAACCCCTAGATTGTACTTGTCCTTCAGCATATTTCTCACAAATTTTCAGTTTGTCAGACACAAAAAAAATGAGGGAAAAGAAAGTGAAAACGAATAATCATGGCAAATAATCCACTAGGAATATCACCATAAGCATTTTTGTCAAGAGCAGAACTGTTGCTGACAACTACAGCTCAGCAGGACAATAACATAGAAAGATGGCTTTTCCCTCTCTGTGTGACTTTTTGTAATTATTCACATTTTTTAAATTATTTGCAGGAAAGGTGTTTTCTTCTATGTCTTATTTCAAATGTTTCTGTAAAAATTACCATCATGGAGAAAACAGACTTGACTTGAGGAAAATTAATTTATTACAAATCAAATTAGAGTCCAGTCATCATCACAGTCTCTGAGAGTTTAATTCTGTCACATGAATTGAATATGTATATGGGTGCATGTATGAGTTGCACTAACACTGTAATTTCCAGCATGTCTTTACAAGGATTTAGGATTTTGTCTTTGAATTTGGACTTAATTTCCCTCTCTGTCACTCATTTCAATCATACTTACTTCCCAAATGATCATCATCTCACTGTCTAAATATGTTGAAAAGTGCCAAAACACAATTTTTTTTCCTAGAATTGCCTAGATATTTTTTCTTGTAATAAGATTTATGACATAAATTCAATAAATTTGTTTTTATGCTGTATAGGCAATAAAACAAAAGTAACACAGAAATTTTGAGAAGAAAAGACTGTTGGTTTTATTGGTCTTGTCAGCAGCAATCTGTAATCACCTCTTGATTCTTCAAATCAAGACTGGAAATTTTGTAAAATGTGCCATATCCGAAACACAACTAAAGAGCTCAATAAATAGGTTATTGTGTGCAAATCTGCAGGCTGTATTAAGCAACAGGCTGGTCTAGATAGTAATAAGGATACTTTCTCTCCATAATTCTGTCAGTCTGCCAATGTGACCTTTACCATCATACGAAAACAATTCACTGATGGAACTAAAATGACATGAATGCAAAGGTATTAAGAGACCAGAAAATGCAACAGAAAATACGTAGGTGTTATGAATATGTCAGGAATTGGAACCTTTTACATATAAAATATATATGTATGAATCAGATACAGCAAGAATTTATTCTCTTTCAGACTTGAAAATCTCACAAAATAACTGAAGTATATCCAAATATATATAATATTTTCATCCAGTGAGTTTGTATGTTGGAGCCATGTACTTGAAACTTATAGCACAGATAAATTTCTGGCTGCTATAACTTGACACTGTACCACTCCTAGAAGTTTCAATAAATTCCCTTGATATTTAGGTATCTTTTTCCATGGATTTATCTCATCCTATACTTTTGGATCCAGACTGGTTATGGGGAGTCATTCATCATCTCTAGATATATATCTACTTTTCTCAAACCTGTCTGCAACAATCTCTGAGCCATGGCAAACCAGAGAAGATGTGCCACATTTATTGATAACATGATATTTTAAACAAGCAAAAACTCTATGTGTGGAAAATTAAAAATATCATGCCATAAGCATGTTTGAAACAAAAATCATTAAGGTAGAAAACGATGAAATACACTAATTAGAGGATAGGAAAAAAAAAAATGAAAGAGATATTAAGTATGAAGAAAAAAATGCAGGGGGTCCCTGCACATCTCTCTCTTAGTAACATGGTCAGTATCACAAGAGTTGGTAAAGAGAATGGAAGTGTAAACAGTGTGTGATAAGGGCATGGCCAAAGCTCTCAGAGAGAGCATTTGCCTACAACTGATAGTCCTGAAGAGGAAGATGACCTTCAGTAGGACTAAACTAAGAAGGCAAATTAAAAAAGAAATGATAATGCTAAACCAGTCATCTTGAAAAGAAGTATATTGAGAGAACATAAATTTGTGAAAATGGGGACAGGTGGTGAGAGGAAGCAGTAGCCATTGCAGCGCGGTGGCCCCTGATTGCAATTTCCCCAAGGCACACCTGCCCTGCCCCGTCGGGGAGGCACAACCTCCCATGGAGTGCCAGGAGCAGCCTGCACCCAGCAGTGGTCTTTCTGGAAGTGTGTGGGTAGCATGCATGTGACCACAGTCCTTGAGGTGTGGACAAGGAGGTTACACAAAGCTGGGATAACAACCCACAACCCACATGGCTGGACAGGGAAGCTGAGCTTGTAGCTGTGTATGTGTGTTGAAGAGAGAGCTTCTTGAGAATAGTTGTAGAAGGGTGGTTAGAAAGTTGTTGGAGTTATTTTATTTATCCAGTGTCCAGTTCTATGCTTCATTGGGTTTGTTGCTGCTATTGATCCTGAACATATGGTTCCTGAGAGCTGGTTAATCATATGTCATTAATTAATCAATAAAAAGCTTCCAGATTTGACTTAAAATGAATGCTACTTTTTCCTACTGTTTATCTTCATACTAATATATTAATTCTAATTGAAGCTATATTGTATGATTAGTTGCTAAAAGTAGATATAATATTTTGTCAATATACAAAATATATGGCAACCTGCATTTGATTCAGGCTCTAGCCATACCACTTTTTGGCTGGTGGCATTGTCTCAGCAGATCTCCAAAACTAGTGGTCTAGTTTTGAGAACTTGCACCCACTTGCAGTGTGATAACCCATATTTTAATTATTCAGACTATGAACTTAGGAGAACAGATTACCAAAAATAAAGTTTCTTTTAAAGTGAAGTGGTAGCATCTACACCTCACCTAAGGAAAACATCGCAGTAAGGCAAAATGAATATCCTTATCAGAAGGAAAATTCCCATCAGAATTAGGGACTTTAAATGCCTGTGGGGGGGTGGGTTAGTAGGTTACTTCTAACAGAGTACTGAAGAATCTTGCATTTAATGTTGTGTTTTGTACACAAAACCACAACAGAAATCACCAGGGACGTGTGTGATTGTTTTAACTCAACATGAGACATCTATATGGTGAGGATAAGTTGAAATTGGCATCGGAGCTTCAGAAAATTAAAATATTGTTGCTCCTAGTTTCCTTCACTGAAACTTTATCATTTTTGATAGGTTGACGATTTGGCCCAGCTTCTTTAGGATTTATTTTCCATTTAGTAACTTTGAAATCAGAAAGCACTGGTGATTTATAGGTCTGCATCATTTAAGGCATGCGATAGCGCCATGTTTGTTTTGAAGGGGTTAATAATTTTGTGATTTAAGAGCAATTCATATTTTATGGATTGGTCCTGTTACTATGAATAAGCATTTATATTAAGAAAACTGGAAGCCAAGCATAACCACCTTCTGAACTTAAGTAAAGGGACAGTTTAAGGGAGATTTCCATTTAGTGCACAGTGCCCTTCACCTTTAGAGAAATTCACATTGCAGTTGGCATGATAACATATGAACATGATTAAAAAAATCCTATCCTTTATGCTACCCCAATATATATTTCTGTTGCTATTAGAGCTTGTAAGTGCCAATGGAAACATAACATATTTGCTTAGATTAGTGTATTTTAGAAAAAGGAAAGGCAAGAAGTCCAGGCAGGTTTTAAAGGCTGGACTTGAACAAATAAAAAATCAAATCTCAGGACTGGGGTTTTGTTCATCCTCTGCTGCTAGGAGCCCCTCACACAGCCACATCAAAGGTCCTTCTGTACTTACATTTAAGTGAATGAAAAGAAGAGTTGGCCTTTCACAGTGAGAGAAATTTAACCACATTTAGCTAAAAGCCCATGGCTTAAATAGTGTGGGTTCTCTATGTTTCCTCTTCAGTTACTGGGAAAAAAAAGGCTGAAACTTTGGAGATTCTTTTTTTTAACACATTAAGTCTACTATGGTGAATGGCATTAACAATACCTATCTCTTCCCACTGATTACAAGCAAAACTGTGAGCACATTCTAGCACCTGAATGTCTAATATTGGACAAATTCCACATTTAACTGTGAAAGTGAAACCTGCTCACTAGGACAGATTGCTTTTACAGCTTTAGTCCTGAAATTGGAAAGTGTCAATCTTTTGCAAGGAGTGGGGTAAAACACAGACCAGAAAAAAGACAACAGAAAATTAAGGGTCAACTCCATATTTTAAGATTAAATATTTCTTGGTTTCTTCTGTGCAGTATCTTCTCAATAATATGAGTTTATACATTTTTCTTTGCCTCTTTGCTATCCACTGAGCAGCCATAAAATGCTATCCCATCTAAACAGAGGCATCTTTCATTGTCAGTAACATCTCTCTAAGTTTTGAGATAGTAGATAATCAGGCCCAATCTGTCCCTAAAGGAGCAACAGTTACTTCAAATATTCTTTCTCTGGCTGATGGCATGGCATGTGTGTGCTTATACAGCTCATTTTTATAGCAGATGCCAGCTGCCCTTAGCACTTTTACCACATTCTTCTTACATAGGTAGAGACATAGTGTGGACTGTGTTTAAACTGCAATGGTTGATTGAACAGTCTGTCTTCTGGGGAAAATAAAAAAGATCTGATCTTAATGGGGGGTTACAGAGGGGTGGTTCTCATTTGCTGCCTAAAATAATATTTCATTGTCTTGTTCTTGAAGATATTGTAGCATGCAGAATATAAAAATAAATCTGCTCAGATATTGCTCCTTTTGTGGTGAGGAAAGCTTTTTCATTTGTACAGCTCTAGCTAGAATAGCACAATTTTTACAGAAGCCGAACATTGAAATTATTTTTAAGTTAATTCTTAATGTGAAACCTGTTGTTGCTGTTGTTTTTACTGTCTGTATAATCATTCTTCTATTTATTCATTTCTGCCTCCCTCCTCTCAAGTGATGTCTTAGACAGTCTGTGGGAAATGAAGATTTTACGTGCATCTCTCAGGCCAGTTTTATTATGGCCACCTCAATCAACATAACATTTTTGAAAAAAAAACGTGATTTTTTAAAAACATAGGTGGACTTTTAAAGAGAATTTCTGTATTCTGAGTATCAAGCACACCTACCTATTTCTAGGACTGAGATTTGAGATCATGGGGTTCCAAGTGGTTTTCTCTTCTAGCCTTCTGAGAATTAAGTGCTTCTAGGAAAAAAGCATGATTCACCTGACACACTGGCACAAAAACATTTTTGCCAATAGACTGGTTAAGCTGGTGAGAATAAATTGACACTTGGAATAAATGGGCAGGAAGATGCAAGGAAGTAAGGAAGAGAAGTTTTAAGTTAGTGAATTTTGTGTATTTAATGCATTTCATGTGTTCTCTGCTGGAATTCTGCTGCATCTACATATTTAGGTGACTTTTAAAACCATTGTTATTTTTGAGCACTCAGGGAGTTGAAATTATTAAACAGACAAGTAACAGCCAATATAAATTTTAGAGGATTAAACTGTGTCCAACATTCAAATTAATTTTTATTTTTAAAAACAAAATTAGAATTTTTACAAATATAAGGAATAACTGCTATTATAAAAATTCTTCAGAAAATACTAATTAAAAATTTATAATATAATTTTAAAATAAAATAAATTTTAAAAATTAAAAAAAAAAAAGAGAGAAAAAGAAGAAAGAGGAAATACCATACTGCAATACAAAGATCAAAGACAATAATCCATTCACTTGCTCAGTACTGGTAAGTCTGTGGATGGAATATGGCTTTCTGTTTACAGCTTTACATTTCATTATCATTGTGGATCAAATGCAGGATCCCAGAGAACATTCAGAGTTACCAAAGATTGAAAAAAAAATTGTATTTTTTTTAACCTTGAGAGGAAAAGATTGATTCAAATCTTCAAAATATAGAAGATTTTTAGAAAAATTAAGATATAGCTACCTGACTCTTTATTTAGAAAAAATGACTAGTCTTCACCAAAATGCTATAAAAAATTACTGGTAGAGTATTTCCTTAACAATTTTCAAAGGAGATTTTTTACAAAGGGGACAGCATGCTGTAGATGACAATTTCTTTGAAAGAGGCTCAGCTAGCACTAGAGTTCTTGAGATAAGGCTGTTTCAGGTCTATTTTTCCAGTTTTAGAAAGAAACTCCAGGAAACTTCAAACTCCATCAAACATGCTTCAAAACCAGCTTGTGTATGTTACTAAATTAATGCTACATGAGACGATTCAAGAGAAGCATTTTCTGCTCTGTAGGCGAGTACTGTTATTCTCTATCTGCTCCCTGGTGCAGAGGGATAATAAAACAGCAACAGATTTGCTGTCATATCTTCAGAATAATTTGTAATTAGTGCTTTAAAATGAAAAAGTGAGAAGAAGACGTAGTATTAATTCCTTTATTTATAATCCATTCCATTTCTTCTTGCCTGGAGCATGGTTAATTTGATAGGCATCTTTTAATTTGTAATTAGTCTTTAGGAAAGACTGTTTTCTGATGCTTTAAGCAGTGCACTATTTATTAATTTGTGTTCTATCATTTTATCCAGTGTTTATGCACTATGGACCAGATTCAGTACCCACTGAGAGGTAATTGTAAATTAGTTCAGCATTTAGCTCATTTGGCTTTCTTATATTTTTGAACATATAAAACAAGATAAATTATAATTTAGTTTGCATCCTATCATCTCAGCCTGGCTTGAAATAATTCTTACAGAAAGCAAAACATCTCCAGGAGTTATTTTTGCTCTTTTGCTCTACTGATGCAAAAAGTAGTGGCAGCCACATCTAGCTATTGGCAGCAGAGGAAATATGGCTACAACCACATACACTGATGCTCTTTTGAGACTTGTCTTTGCTCACGAGTATGTAAAACTAAATTAAATAAATTTTAATTCAGTTAACTCATAGGCGATACTTCCTCAAGCTGAAAACATGCCATGAAAATATTTGTGTTCTTGTAGTGTTTATGTACTTCTTAGTCTACCTTAGCATCGTGGTATTAATTTTACTGGTTTAAATATCATCTAACCCCCTTGTGCCAGGTACTGTGCTGTAAGGGAGAACTTACAGCAGCCTTCCAGTACCTAAAGGTGTCTTACAAGAGAGCTGGAGAGGGACTTCTAACACAGGCATGTAGTGATAGGACAAGGGGGAATGGCCTTAAAGTGAAGGAGAATAGGTTTAGATTGGATATTAGGAAGAAGGTTTTTACTACATGGGTGGTGATGCACTGAAACAGGTTACTCAGAGAAGTTGTGGACTCCTCATCCCTGGAGCTGCTCAAGACCAGGTTGGATGGGGCTCTGAGCAATCTGGTCTAATAGAAGGTTCCCTGCCCACAGCAGGGGGGCTGGAACAAGATGGTCTTTAAGGTTCCTTCCAACCCAAAGCATTCTATGACTCAATGTACATACACAACATATTTGATAAATGGTTCCTGTCCCAATGGACTGAGAATGCAAATTGCAGAAATGGCACAGAGGAAAATTTCTGTAGAACAGAGGGAGCATAACACTTTGTGGCTGCAAACTGCTGGTTGAGTAGTCATTCTCTTTTGAATAATTCAAGAGAATTCTATGTAGGGTGGCTATAAAGAGCATGAAGTTTCTCTCTTCACAAGAATCAGCATAGAGAAGACAAATGCAAATAGAGATGAGTTGCAGAGAAACATTTCATCTTGGTATAAGAAAGAAATTTTTTACACTGAGAACCACCTCCCCAGTGATGTGGTAGAGTCCCCATCTCTGGAGGTTTACAAAACAGAGTGGTAGATAATCTTGTCTAGTCTCCTTTTCGCACAAAAAATGTTGGACCAGATGGTCCTTCAAGGTGCCTTCCAATTGTTCTATGATTTCTTTTTCTTTTTTTAATACATTTTAAAAGAAAGGTAGAGGGAGAAAAAGTAAAAAAATGCTCTCTTAGACACATTTTATTCAATAGTATTTCCCAATGCTTTTTTTCAAAGTTTGCTCTAATTTTATCCTCTTTCTCATAGTTAAAGTGATTTGAGAAGCTCTTATTTATTATTTTAGCTAAATGTAAAATTAGAAACTTAAAATATTTCTTTACACTATATGCTTTATGTCTATACTTTTAAGTCATTGTTTGGTTTCCTCACTGTGAATTGTCTCTGAACATTTTTGATTTCTTACACTCCATTTTCAGCTACTTTTCTGAGTGTTCAGTCTGCATGATCTTGTAGAAGGAGCTTGTTCTTGGTATTCTAAACTGTAAGCTTTTTCCATCTACATCTTTTTTAATGGTCCATGGTTGTGATTTCAATTAACTCTTCATTATGTCAAACACAGGAAAAAAAATGAGGTCAAGATTACCTGGATAACAGGTGTAGGAATATAGCAGAAGAGATGCATTGACCTGTGTTGTGTAGTCTTTTTTTTCCCAACTCTTGAGTCAAATGCAGAGGCATTTCTAAATGTATGCAGTTTGAGTGCTAGGCAGCATAGGGAGAATTCTCTAATATCTCACACTAATATCTCCTATTTGTCAGCAAGACTTCTTTATTGCAGTTATTACATATATTATAGCTATTAATCGCAATAACTTGAAATTTACTTGTGTAGCACTGCATTATAAAATGAGAATTTCAATGTATTGTTTCCCATTTTAATACAGTATTAGAAAATGCACTTTTGGAGGCTGGACAAGGTATTGAATAACAGCCTGCAGATCTTTAAGAACTACAAGAGAGAATTTATTGATCTCAAAAGTACTCTAACTGTAAGATAAGACATAGCATAAAATGTTAGATATCTATCTTTGTATAAATACAAATAAGCTGAAATATCCAGTGACAGATAAGGAAATTTAGTGTTCAGGTTTTAAGCAACCACTATTTAGGTATTATCTTCATGCTAGCTGCTAGCTGAAATATCTTTTGAAACTTCATATACTTTATAGAGATTTCCTTGGACTTAAAGCCTGAAGGGCTTTTAAATCATTTGATCTGACCGCCAGTTTGGCACAGGTCATTTCACTTCATTCATGTATTTTTTTAGTGAATAAAATGCATTTCAGTCTTCAGAAAAGAGTTGTATGTCATATGAAGCAAATAAGAGAGATAGGAATTGGAATGCAGAATTATTTTGAAAAGTTAGAAAAAAGGATTGAAAAAGTTAAAAAGTAAGTATTCAATTATGTCAATTATGTATTTTCTATTTTGCTAAGAATAGATAACTACAGAAAGTTGAGATATAGATCAACTGATTAGATGACAAACACATATAAATTACCTGGAAGTAAAAGATAATTATGAAACTGGTCTAAAATCTACAGTAGTACTCTTATTCATACAAAAAACACATGGGATAAGTAAACAAGAATGTCTTTATTTGATGCACTTAAGGTTTCATTTGGAGAATTAACTTGATTTTGAAGACTTTGAAAGAGTTCTGCACTTGTAGCTCTGTATCTTGGTATTGCCATTTCTGGCAACAGGCCACAGGCTTCCTACTGACTCTTCAAGGTCCCAGGACAAAGACTGTTGGTCTTGCTTTGCATGGATGTCTAGGCTACCCTGGCCCTTTGTGTTCATCTGCTTTAGAACAAAAGCACTTCTCTAACGACGAAACTTTTGCCTGAGTGGTTTTATCCTCAGCATAGGTGGAATGTCCTTCAATTTGTGTGATGGAATGTCCTTCATTTTACTTTTTTTTTGACCAGTACCTACTGGTAACATGTAGTTGTCTTGTGTGGAATCAACTATCTGTGTCCCAATATTAAAGCTGTAGTATAGAAGGGTGAAGCCTTAGGGTGGCAAATGAGGCCTCTTTTGCACCCTAAATCTTATTTTAACAAAAAAATCCACAGCATATGTATGAAGCTAAGAAGTTATTTTTAAGCCTGATATGTAAATAATCTAATGCAGAAAAATCGTGTTAATAACCAAGTTAAAACTGTTGCACAATGACTTCCTTCCAGTGTTCTTTTGAATCCTAAGGATGGCAGGTTCAGTGTTTGTTGAGAAGGTTTGCATATTCAGAAACTTTTACGGGTCATTGTACAATGAAAGCAGCATGCATACCATGTTCCACATAAAAAAAGCTCTCTGATAATCAAGCAACAGAATCCTCTCTTTACACCAGATTCTGGTCTGAAAAAAGTATTACGGAAATAATTACTTCACAACATATGGCCCAGCAGCAGGCTAAACTCAACTTTTTATAAGTAAGCAAGTCCACACACTGTGAATTGATCCTCCATGGAGATGAAATGTATGGCCAGACACATACCTGGCCTTCATTTATTTAGCACTATCAATATTTTTTCTTTTTAATAGGTGACTGTTGAGATTTTTTTAATCTCTTTTCTGTACTTCAGTGTTTTTCCAAGATGAAAAATTCTCAAGGAATTCATTAAATGAATTCAGCATTTTTTGATGTTGGTTTTTTTTTTTCCTTTACATTAGATAATGCATGTTTCGTACTGGAAAAAAAAAAAAAAAAAAAAAGAAAAGGAAAAGTTGTACTAACCCATTCTTCCTGGGTCTAAGAGATTGTCCCTAAGTGTTGTAATCTCTTTGGTCCCCAATCATATATGTTGTGACTATGACAAATTATGAAAAAGCTAAGGGCAATAAACACAGCCCTGCTAAGCAGGGATAAAAAGAGAATTTGTAAAATTATACACTCCAAGGGTAGAAGAATCCTAATAATATCAAACCTGGGCAGTCCCTCCCCATCTGGAAAGAGGAGGTTCAAAATATATAGCCTGATTTTTCACTGGAAGCTTTATTTCTGATTCTTCTTTGATAGCCACAAATCAGTTATTTTATCGAAGATAAGCATCTGCCTAAACAGCCTATGACCCCCTGTGCTTTTTCTGCAGTGTAATTCAAATATTGCTACTGGGTCCTCTGAGGCTTTAAAAAGTCTCCAGTTTCCTTCTGAGTTATTAAAAAATAAAATTAGTGGTTTGGAGATAATTCAGCTATTCAGTTCATCATAATAAATTTATAGTTCAGATGGTAAAACCAGTTGTGTTACTATCACACTAATTTGCTACTTCCCTTAAGAGTCTTGGGCATTAGTTGTCTAGGTCTGTCAATTTCTCTATCTATGGTTAGTTAATTTCAGCAGATGCTGTTTCATATGTTCTGTTACTACAGATGGCAAAATTTTTATTTCATCTAAGGGGCCAAAATTTTATTTCTCTTTTTTAAATTTCTTTACTTTTTTACTTCAGACCAGAGAGCTAAAACAGATTAAAGGAATTTTTCTTGTAACTTTATATCCTAGTAGCAGTTCTACACAGAAAAGTATAGATACCAATTGACACAGAAGAACATATTTTATTTCTAGGAAAACTGGGGGAAGTGTTTCAGTGGTTTTTTGGTTTGGTTTGGTTTGGTTCTTTTGGGGTGGGAGGTTGTTTTGCTTTGGGGATTTTGGTTGGCTGATTGTCTGGTTGGCTGGTTTGGGGTTTGTTTTGGTTTTTTTGTTGTTGTTGGTTTTTTTTTTGGGGGGGGGTTTTGTTTGGTGCTTCTAGCAGATGATGTATCTATTATTGCCACAGCTCATTGGTATACAATAAAAGCAAAGATAAGTTTTACAGTTTTGGAGTCATCTGATAGATATATCCAATGAAATTGAAAACAAACACAAAGAAAAGTCATTTCAGCCACACTTTCATATTTGGATTAAACTTCCTATTTAATCAAAAGATACAGAAATGTGACCAATGAAAAACTTGAGGTTTTCTTTACTTTTATTCCACTCGCTCTTGTAGTAATGTAAAATTAAGCCTGATATAAAATTTGCTCATCTCTATCTGCCACTGACAAATATTAAAAATCAACTTGTGCAGACTTCTCTCACCTCCTCCTGGAGTGTTTAACTTATTGACCTCCCAACCTGTGCAAACCTCCCTTAGGCAATGTCACCACCTCTGCCTGCTCAAGGCTCACAGAAAGGCACCAAACCCTCCATGCTCTGTGCTGGATGGCTGAGTCCTCCTTGTAGAATTTAATGGGAGTTCGAGAAGTGTCTGATGTGCTGGGGTAGCTGCTTCCGCTGCTGCTGGGATCCATGCCCTGTGGCACATCACTGCCAGCGTTGAGCCATCCCACATTCAAGAGAGTTTTTGGAAACCTTCCACCTCAACTGCTGCACAAATTGCTGCCTCTGTTTACTGTGCTCCCAGATGGTGATGCTTTGCCTGGTGCCAGCTGAAGAGGTGCTTGACAATTCCCAACTCTAAATTAAGAATTTTAATATGGCTGAAGATAGCAGATGTAAGCACCTTTTCAGTAGGATTAGCTCCCAGGGGCTGTTAGAAATTGCTAGAGCTTCTAGGAATAAACATCTCTCTTAGCCCCCTGTGTGAGCAGCAGCAGCACCCTTTGGGAAGGAGAGCCCAAAAATCACTGCATGCATTTCTGCATCCCTTAGCTGCTCCTGTTTGCACTGACCTTCCTTGGAGTGTCCAGCTCCACTCACTGAGTCAATTTCCATTTCAGAATCTTCTTCTATCTTTATGTCTGTCTGATGCTATTAAAGAATGGGGTATACGTATCAGTAAACATTAACACAAGATACGTGCCTACTCCGTGTCTGCTGTTTGCTTCCACTTGGCACTTACTTCAGCTCATGTGCATCGTGCTGCAGTTTGTGCCAATACTTGTCTTACTACTACCAATGAAGGGTAGTCAATGTAGTTGAAAAAGCTCATTAATGCTAATGGAATCAAAGTGTCCAAAACCATTCGGACAACAACTCTGACACATATGGGAAACATACATGCAGGCTCTGAGACTACCAAGGAGCTGCTTATATAACCTGCTTGTAGTGTAGTGACACCTTTTTTCTAAATTTAAAGTCAAGTATTTAATCAGATTCTACAATGATCAAAGTAAAGAATAATTTATTATTAATAATTTGCTACAGTTTAAAGATTTAGGTAAAAAATACCATATGACCTGAAATGTATAATTTTATTTTTTTTCTTTTTGATAAATCAGGACAAAGAAAATACTATTTCAAAAACTACTTTCTTTTAATTTTTACTTTACATTACAAACTATCCTTTTTTTCCTATTATATAAAAATTATGATGATGATAAAAAAAGGACTGCATTTATCTTAACAGCGGAAGTTTTCTGAAGAACAAAAAATTAACAAAAAATTAACAAAAAACTTCAGCTTTTTTTAAAACTCTCTAAACTTCACACAATCATACCTTGGAATTAGATTTTTATCAGCTCCCAAGCACTACAAAATTTGACATCTGCTGCAATTTCAACTCCCAATGCTATGATGTACATGGGATATTTCATATGTCAAGATAAAAATTTAATCTAAATATTTTTCTTCTTGATTTTTTTTTTTTTTTTCAGAGAAAATAAACCAGTTTGTGTGTCAGGAATTTCCTTACAAATTAAAGCTTTCTTGTATAGATACACCTTGTATGTCCAGGTGGAAAAAAACCCAAAAACAAACACACAAACCTAATTTTTTTGAACGGTTGAGAAATTACTAGAGGAATAGGGCAGATTTGGAGAATTAATAGATATTATCAGTGCAGAGGAGTAGGCACCATGCTTTCAAGAAAATTTATTTATTCTATTTTAAAGGAGTAGAGTGGTTCATGAGAAGTACCTTGCCCAAAGGGCACAGATCAAGTGGCTATATTCCAAGCTACTAATTTTCAAAATGAAGAACATTGACATTTATTCAGTGAAAGCAGCTGCTCACAATTTACCTAAAAGCAACTTTATTCCTTAATATATTTTTTTAGGCCCAGTTCCCTCAGTCTCGTATTGGTGAAATGACAGATCTCTCTTCAGAGTTATAGGGAAGAAGGCAATGACACAGCTCTGCCAAGATTAGCAAGTTTTTTTTAAATAGAAGTTTTGCAAAGTTTTATTTTGAAATAACCACATTAAGACACTATTTGTGTTTTTTGTATTTGTATTTTAAAATTAGAAATGGGTTTTTTTGAGTACCCTATATTCTAAATACTGAACTTGCCTAGTCAATAAAAATGCTTCAGATTAATCTTCTTGAGCTCTGTCAGGCTGGGAATGTGACCACTTCCCTGGGGAGTCCATTTCAGTGTCCAGGCACCCTCTGGGTGAAGAATCTTTTTGTAATATCCAAACTAAATTTACTCTCACACAGCTTCAGGCCATTCCCTCAGGTCCTGTCACTGGTCAGGAGAGAGAGATCAGTGCCTTCCCCTCCTCTTTCCTTCATGACAAGTTGGAGACCACAATGAGGTCTCCCCTCAGTCTCCTGCTCTCCAGGCAGAACAGACCAAGTGACCTCAGCCACTCCTCATACTTCCTCCCCTCAAGGCCCTTCACCACCCTTTAGCTCTCCTTTGGATGCTCTCTAACAGCTTAATGTCTTTCTCATGTTGTGGTGAATTTGAATGAAAGTACATTCAAAAATTCAACATGAATAAAAGTTTCTAAACCATTCTAGAAATGTATAGGATGTAGGAAATCAATGGTGTTTCATTACTTTATACTAGATGAGTGTCTAGTTCTTATGTATTCACCACCATTGTCTGAAAAGTTTCACTTTGGTTTAAAAAAATGTACATGCATTATTATGGAGTTATTATTATTGTATATCTGCCTCTGAAAGCATCCAATACACTTTTCTATTTTTCACATACCCGATTTAAAGCTTATTTGAAGCCGCAGACATTTTAGACATGTAGATAAACACACATGCATGAGCATTCTATATTATAAGAAAAGCTTTTCTTTGCCATGTTAAGAATAGATGAATAATTTTCTTTTATTTCCTGAATGGTATTCTGATGAGTTTCAATTTCCCCATGAACAGGTGTATAGGAGACCTGCTAAGCTCTGAGTTAAAAACATAAATATAATACACCTAAGAAAGATGCATACCAAGAGTGGGAGATTAAGCATATTTTACAACAATTTTCTTTTGGAAGGACTTGTGGGGTTTTCTGTTTTCTTGCCTTTTTTCCCTATTAAAGATGTGTACTACTTCACAGCAGTAGTAAAATTATTTCTTGTAGAAAGAAAAGCACTACAAGAAGAAGTTTGAATCCCTATGTTCTTGACTTTCTAAACAGTTCTTTTGAATTTTTCATGTACTGTGATTTCTTCTGCAATTATAATAACATTAAAAAAGCTATTTTGTATGAATTACAACCAGATTCCTTTTCAAACACTGGAAAATGCAAGCTATTTTAATGTGTAAACAAGAGTCTGAAACACACTGAATGATTTTCCAACTGCATCTAACAAGGTTTTCATAGTGATAATCTTCCTGGTGACTTTTGTTTTCATAAAAACATTTCTTCAGGCAGAACTGACATTATAATAAGCACTTGAAAAAGCTATTATAAGTATGTTTAGCTATGCTGATACTACCTGTATATTAAAAAAAATAACATTAAATTACTTTAAGCATTCAGTTCAAGAAATGCTCTAAACTATGTAAACCTTCCTAACTTTTTATTTTTGGAGAGTCCATTCTACTAACATCTTAGTCCTGCTGTCTTCCAACATGACATAATTTTGTAGACACTGATGTTCATAAAGCTGTTATCCCTAGACACACATCTCCCACTGTTTGCAAAAGACTGAATTTGCACTTCTCTCATTTGAAGAGGGTGACTTAATCACCAAGCAGTGATGTATTCTGATTGTCTTTGCCCATCACCTTTTCCTTTGAAGCTGAGCCACTGAACATACGAGTAGGAGTCTTCATGTTAAACCACAGAAAAAGAGACCTTGAGGCTCATCTAGTGATTAGGGCGCTTGAAATTGAAGCTCATTCATTTAAAGCAGGTGTCCAAGTGACACTTATCTCCCACTGTAGGTGGCTATTTTTAGCAGTGATTCATTTACCCAAGGACATTTTGCTCTTCCATTCACATAATGGAAAATGTTACAAATGTCTCGGCATCCAGTAAGAATGGTTCAGCTTCATGGTAGTCTCATGATATTGAAAGGTCAAAACATTAAAAATACTGGTATGCATGCCTGCCTTGGTTCTTCACAGAGATTATCCTTTCATTACAAATGTAGCTATTCCATCTACAAAAAGGTCCTGGAAGTAGCTAATTTTTCCTAAAGAACAAGACTGACACATATGACACATAAGGGCATGCTGCATTAAAAAAGGCAGCAGTCCCTACCAGTCACTGCTGAAATACAAGCTTGTTTCTAGGACAGCAAACACAGGTCACTGCTCCTGTCTCCAGTATCAACAGAATCAGATAGAGGAGTTGATCACAAGCAGAAAAGGCAACTGTAAAATATCCCATGCTTCCACACTCCTTGAAATGCACTCAGTCTTCCCACTTCCTTGGAAACACAGAGGCTTTCTCAAACTGGGTGGCTGAACACTTCTTTTTCAAAGGTCCTCTCCCCATCACAGGCAATAGTACAGATACTTGCCACAGTGTGGCTGCGTGGCACAGATACCTAACATGGGTTCTTTGGTCTGGTGAGAGTCTAGCACCTAATAATAATAAGACATCTTTGTTGAATGAAAGCAGCAGCTTGGATAGGCTAACTAGGGGATGACTGACAGCATTCACACTGTATCAGGCAGAGACCTGTGAATTTAGGCAAGCAGCATGGGTACATACAGTTTTTTGTAGCTCCAGGCCAATATTATAAAGTATAATGCTAGGGAAGGAAACAAGTTAACAGGAGTGAGTCCTAATGTAAATGCATGACTTTTTCCGTTGGAAATGTGAGAGATGCAAAACAGCTTGATTGACTGAGCTTTCAGGAGTGGAAAATATTACAAAAATGGCAATCATAGGAAGGTGATGGGGATATTTACTAACTGTTAACTATTACATGAGGGTATTGCATTCCATTCTGAAAAAGCAAAAGAGAATAGAATAATAGAATATCTTATGTTGGAAGGGACCATAAGTATCATCAAAGTCCAAATCATGGCCCTGCACAGGACAAGCCCCAAGAGTTTCTTTGCCTGAGAGAGTTTCCCAAAAGCTTCTTGAACACTGTCAAAGCTGGTGCTATGATCACTTACCTGGGGAGCCCACTTCAGTGCCCAGGCCAAGAATCTTTTTCTAAAATCCAACCTAAACCTCCACTGACACAGCTTCACGCCATTCACTTGGGTCCTATCATTGGTCACCACAGAGAAGAGATCAGTGTCTGCCCCTCCTCTTCCCCTCATGAGGAAGTTGTAGACTGCAATGACGTCTCCTCTCAGTCTACTCTTCTCCAGGCTAAACAAACCAAGTGACCAGTAGTAGCAAAAGGTATATATGGAGCAGCCTTAATATAGAAAGAACAGTTTGTGTGTCCTCACCAATCCTAGAACAGGATACTTTATCCACAGTTAATAATGTTTGTTACAATATCTTCAGTGATGCCCCACGTGTTCTTAAGATTCTAGAATTTTAAACTTCTTTCTTCAGTTAGGCTGCTGCAAGAGCTGTGATGCAGCCCCAACAGCCTGGCAGCTTTGTTTTTGTATTCTTTCACGTATTTCTTAGCAAAGTAACTCTAATGACCTCCAGTCTACACCATCTTCTGCCCACTCAGTTAACACTTTTATTAGCCTATATTTAGATGCTCGCAGACACTCCACTTATACCCCCTTAAGCTGCCCATCCTGTCTGTAGCTATTTCCCTGCACTACCTATAGTTTTCCAAGTCTTAAATACAATCTAGCTTCATCCTCCATGTTTACATTTGCTTCACATTTATCTAGTTTATGGTGCTCCCACAGACCACAGACTTTGCCTTCTCTTTCCCTCTATTCCTGATCATATAAGTCCCCACTGTAGACTCAGAGAGAAAAGTAATGGATTTTTGTATTTTACACTGGGAAAGAATGAAAATGAAGATTTTCACGTCACAGTTAATTCAAGGGGCACTGCTCTCATCAGAGGAAAGGAACCTGTGCTTCTGTGCTGAAAAAACCTTAAAATTTTGGTTAATTAATTTTGAATTTAAAAGAATTTTTAAAAAAGTAAATCCCTTCCCTTTGTTTACTTGATAATATAGTAATATTCTTATGATAGTAATATCCTTACTATCATACTACTGAAAAGGCGGTCTTCTCTTTGTTACTGCTACACACTAAACCATTTCAAAAAGGTTGTGGAGTGTTGCCTACAGTTCAGCTGAAATCCTTTTCAACTGTGGACAACATTGAACAGGTTTTCCTACCCATAAGAAAGGGAGATTAACCACCAGACTGTGCAGCCAAGGAAATATGATGTTTCTATGAATTACTAGAGGCCACTGCCTTTTGAATGACTTAGCAATTCAGGCCCCTGGTCTTATCAAGGATTGTCTTGACTGTGGATCTTTTTAAGCTGTGACTGCAAAAATTTCTGAAGGTCAGGAGAGGGTCAAGAGGCCTGTGTCCTTCAAATGATCACTGATCCCACAGTATCTTATTTTCTATTAGATAGCAATAGAAATAAGTCATTTTGCTTCCACTTGGTCTTGATTCTGCAGTGGAAGGGCTCAACCATATGTGGTAGAGGTCTAATAAAATCAAGTAGTAGGTAAACAACTGTCAGAGACTGAAATATTATAGTTTATGACTTCTTAAAGGACTTTAAAACTGTATTACAAAAGCTGCAGAGAACACTACCACACCCTGAATGGGCCCTGACTGAGGCCTTACACAGCTCCCTGATGAAGTTAAGATAAAGTAACAACTCAGGGCTGGGGACATTCACAAAGCACAGGCTTAACACCTCCAAGGTGGAGACCACAGCCCCAGGGCTATCCGCTGCCAGGCTCCCACAGACCCTCACACCAAGGGGTGGAGGGAGGAGAGGCTTTGGATATCTTGGAGAAGCCTCTGGTCAGAGGTGCAGTGACTGCCCATCCTCCACTGTGCAGAGGAGCCCAGATGAGGGGTCCTCACCTTGGGGGGGGGGGGGGGGGGGAACTTATCCACAGCAGGAGGGGGTGACATGGCCCATCAAAGGGGCCCCCCTCAAAGGGGTCCCCAGACCCTGCACCAGAGCACCAGAGATGATGCAACAGACCCTCAGTGTTGCCAGGGACAGTGTCAAGCTGGCCCCTGCAAGGGGAGACACGTGGGCGTTCCCACCTGGCCCAAAGTGTATATTAATCCACGGGATTCTGTATTCTCTGGTGTGTTGTGTGGTGGTGTGTGGCAGCGTGTGGTGGCATGGGTGGCATGTGGCGGCATGGCGACAGGGGACCCTCACGACCAGCAGACCAGATGGAGGGGAGCAACGAGACGTCATTGGGACCCTTGGATGGGTGACATGCTTCCACCTAACCCCTGCCACCTCTCCCTGTCCCCCCACTCCCCATGCACACTTTTTTCCTTTCTTTCTTTCTTTCTTTCTTTCTTTCTTTCTTTCTTTCTTTCTTTCTTTCTTTCTTTCTTTCTTTCTTTCTTTCTTTTCTCTTCCCTTCTCTTTGCCTCTTTTAAATAAAATACATCAATTTTTTGGCATCAACATCTAACCTTGTTTGGTTTTAATCTTGTTTCTGGGAATATTTTGAATCTTCTAAGTTCTTTCCAGTTTATGCTCAGAGACTTAGCTCTCTTTGCTTTTCTGAGTTCAAATCGGATCATAACAACAACTAATTAACTTGTGAATAAATGAGGAAAGAAAGAGCGTCCAAGTAGATTTTGTAACAACACCAAAGAAAAATTCTTTGGTGAACCTGAGAATGGGAAGGCAAAAAAACACTACCTTCACCGTCTAACTCCTCCCAGTGGACAGTTCTGGCTACTAATGACTGAGTGCATTGACCTGAACAGATTCTATTGACCTTTAGAGAACGTTTTGGAAGGATAAACATAACATAAAGGGAAAGTTTAGGTACTATACAATCTGTGTATAACAATTTTAACTGCATGATTCATGGAAATTAGTAATAAGTGGATTATTGGACTGCATATGTTAGGATCATTATTACTGGGTATGATTGTATTGTGAATAGATTGTCACGAAATGAATAAGAGGAATAATCAAGTAATATTTTCACATATAAGATCAGTTCCCTTGCTCATCTCTTTCAGCATGGCTTTTCCAAATTTTTTACAATAACAATTTTCACAAACTGTATAGTAAAGTAAATAGCTGTAAGAGCTGTATCCTAGGCTGAAGCAAATGCTGTCACCATGTGATAACCATACTCTGAACATTTGTGCCAGTCTGAACAGGGTTAAGATACAAGGCTAATAAATTCAAAACACTTGGAAGGATGAAATAGGCACAGTTACACAAGTTTTGAAGAAAACCAAGCAAAAGGTTTGTAGAAAGTAGCCCAGCTCACATACTTTCCCAAACTCATCTCACTGGTTGCAGTGTCAGGAACAGAATAGTGGGCTAGATTGGTCAAATTGGTCAGACTCCAAAATATTCCTAATGTCCTTCTGTATCGGTCTTTCAAAGATGATTTCAATCAAAGTCTTATAATATGTAAAAACGTAACAACAAAAGTAGTCCACTGTGTAAAGTGTGAACTGTTTGTCATTACTAGCCTATTAGACAAAGCTCTGCTGTTGGCATAGTCAGAGAAATAAATTTGCAAATCTTCATGGAATTCTGTGTGCCAAAATCTCAGTGGTATGAAGACTGGATTCCTACTTTAAGCAACATTAAAGGAGTGGTGCAAAAATACAGGCCTGTGGCAGAGTCTGCATATCTGCCTACAGGGTCAGTTTGGTGTTTGGGTATTCACCTTCCTTGATAGCTTGTGACTCAGTTTTCAGAAGTATAAGAAGGTACAAATGGCAAAGCTGTGGAAAATGGACAATTGGTCTTTTAACTAAAAAACCCCCTTCCAGTAATTCAGCAAATGTATGCTAAGAATTCAAATTCTGTCTAATAGCCACCACTAGAAGTGATTGTCAAAGTTTTAGAACCTTATTCTTAATATATGTAATAGTAATTGATTATTTTGAGCAAATAATTATGCTAATTGTGTAACCCTAATAAATGTGGTTATAACAGCATTTTCTTTAACTGAATTCAGTAACATCTGTATTTATTGATTGAATGAAATTTATATACAGGTTAACATCTGTCATATGATGGCTCAATTATTAAGAAGGATGACTATTTAGTAATTTAAATATATTAATAATATTTTTCCACTAAAATATCTTTTTCTACTGAAATTTGATAAAAAGTCAATTTGTTCACGGTCCTCCTAGCTGTGACAAAACCAAATATTTTGGGACATTTCTGTGATTACAAAATGGTTTGTTGTCAGATACTTCTGTGCAATGATCACAAGCAACACCTCAGGTGTTCCTTTTTACTTATTTTAGAATGTCCAGTCTGTTGTTAACCTTTAACAGTACTTTTGGAAAGGGATTTATTCTATTTTTATAATTAATAATTTAATTTTCCTGATGTGCGGTTGACAATTAACCTGATTTGTCATGCCAGATACTTGACTGTTGATTAGAATATTGATTAGGTGTTTGATTGGTGATTCGGATACTTCAATTAATTTCACGAAGTAAAAGAATTTACACATAAAAAGAACGTTCTGACAAAGTTGTTAGAATACCTCCATATTCTAATAGATCTTTAATAATTGCAGCAATTCAGTGACAGACTAATTATGCAACTTAATACAGAATGCAGGCATTGTTGAATTCCTCCTAAATCTATTCAGCACCTGCCTGAAAATACACAACGTTTTCTTTTTCTTTTTTTTTTTTTTCCTAGTTTAATTTCCTTCTGTGAATATCTGGTAGCATAAATACAGCACTGAATATATTTTCTGGGGAAAAATTTATTTTCAATGCTATTTTTTCCTCTCTTCTAGGCTTCTAGGAGATGTTCTATATAAAGCAAATATTATTTTCTGTGGTCATTCAGAAAATATATTCATTTCACACAGTTCCAGCACACAATGCCCCAATGCAAGTACTATATAACCTCATTAAGAGCAATAATGCTATGAAACCAATAGGAGTTAATGAAGCAAAGATGTTTAAAAAACAACTTTTACTTGCTTAGAACCATAAGAGAACTAATGTTAATATTATAACTGCAAAAAACTGATGCTTAGTGATTTTGAAAAGATTGTGTAGTCCTAACTCTTGAGAACTCTATTCTTCATGCTATAAAAAATTTGCATCTCTTCTGTGAACTGATTGTTTTGTTTGCTGCGGGGTTTTTTATTACATGTTGTTGAGAAGGGATTTTTTTTCTTAGTTTTCCTTCCTTTTTTTTTCTCCAGCAGGTTCAGATCTATATGCAACATACATAGATATTACACATATTGATAAAATACTTCCTGTGTAAGATAATGCTGAAGAATATTGTTTAGTCTATGCCTACAAATTCCAGCAAACCCAATACTGCTGCTTCTTTAGATCTTCAGGAAGATATTTGTACCTAATATGTCACTATTTATACATAACAAAAGTAGCCTTTAGAAAAATGGCATGGGAATACAGTTGCACTTTGCCATGGATAAGACTTAAAACATTTGATGTTTGGCAATTATAAACTGAAATCATAATCTTTTCAGCATAAGTCATACTATAATTTAGACCTTTTTAAACCAATGGTCAGCTGCTGCCCCTGAAAGTAGTCTGGAATATCTTGGAGAAGAAAAGGGACAATACTGGTGTATTTTTATGTAGAAGAAGCTACATAATTTTTAAAAATGTTTTTGCACACACAAAAGCCCTAATACACTGGACTATTATTTTAGAATAAATACAAATAATTAGGGTGCAATAAACATTAACTTATTTCCCTTGGTAATCATTGGGAGAGAACTTACCCTTGATGCTATTTATTTATAGTGACCTAAAAAATGTCAGAAAAGAGTTGTTAGTATATTAGTACCTCTGGTAACAAGTGGTTTCTTTTTTAAATCACATCCTGCAAGATTGCAATCTTCAGCTACAAAGTGGTGCTGAAGTCTCTCTCAATACCCACTAAACCAAGTGACAGTACTTTATAATCTGATCTACTTGGGCTAATTATAGATGCCCTCCTGTATATGATAGGAATGGCATAACAACTGAAAGTATTCATAGTCTTGTTTTTATTAAAGCAATTGGGAAGAACAAGGTTAACAACATTCCAGAAGCAGCAGGATCATAATGCCATGCAAAAAAGACTGATGCAGAGCTTGGCTTATCAGCAAAGGATTTTCTATCTTTTAAATATGTATGAAGATTTAAACAGACAATTTTCTGTAATTTACTTACCTACTGCATATTATCATTATCTCTTCCTAGATAAAGAGAGAAGCATGAATTATGGAGATTTTTGATTGTGTTATCAAGCACTCTTGTACCTTGATAATAACTGCTTGATGGTTTGCTCTTTGGAAGAAATGCCAGAGAAATTTCCCCACCAAACTTAAAATTTGTTAAAGGAATAAATAAAAAGTTTTACAAATAAAGGAGTGTTTTTCTAAAATTTAAAAAAAAAAGAGTATAAAATTATAGTTTATATATTGTTTTATATATTGTTTTCTAGATATTAAAAATTCTTTTTTTAAATTACATTTAATAAAAGTTGTTTTCACAAAGCTGCAATTTTAATTTTTTTTTTTACAATAATCAAGATTTGTGCCTTGGTCTTGGTATTCAAAAGCCATCAGTCACTTTTACTCTGAGCAACAAACACTATATCACAGCTTTATCAATGCCTGAGGGATGTGGAACCTCTTACCTTAGTTAGAGTGCCCAGAGTAAAACTACATTTCTGATGATATAGGACTTTGAAACAAATTGGCCTTAAGCACTCTTCTTACCCCAAAAGTGAAAGACCGAGAGTAGAAGGAGTTTGCCTGATAGCTGCCAAGAACAAAAATTGGATTCTTAATTGGATTTTTTCTTGAGGGGAAAATAAATTAAATACAGTGTTTAAGAACACACTAGTTATTTCCACCAAACTCTCCTACTAGGATTCTGAAACTGAAGAGCCCTCTGCGGAAATCCAAGTTCCCTTAACCTGCAGTCAGTCAAATCCAGTTTTCTTTGTTAATGTTATTGTCATTATTCTTATCTTTAATATCTACATGGATTTTGCTAATTTACGTTCATCAAAATTGAAGAGGAACACAGAAAGAGGGGGAGAATGGAACATATGTATTGTAGAAGGAGGGGAAAAAACAAAACAATCGACTGAACTTGTCACACTTTGCTAGTGTGACTCTATAGCCTAGGGATAAAGAACTTCGGCACAAAGAAAGAAGTCCCAGATTTTAATCCTCGATCCCAGCTACCATTACTTTTGTCATTAATTCTTAAGCTAAAAAATCTAACAAACAAATCCAAAAAAATTGTTTCAGATATATCCTAATTTAGTCTTTTATGTCAGTCCAACATGTCTTTTAATGGATTGTACTTATTCCTGAAGACAAGAAATGCCAGTCTCAGAGTAGCAAAGAGTTTCAACTTTTACAACCTCAGTAATCTTATTTGGACCTTATTCCGCTTGTTTAGAAATCAATAATAAATATGTGGTTTTTTACTCATTTTAAATGGGGATGGTCAAGAGCCTGCATAGGTAAATCATGTAATCCATACTTGCCTCGAACTTAATATATACACAGCTGTGTCAGTTTTTTCATTTGTTTCAAAACAAAAACTAATAAAAATGTAAACAGCTATTTATGATATCAAAATAAGGATTTAACTGATGATAAACACAGACCTAAAAAAGAAAAGTTATTCATATCTTCTATATAACATTTGCCACAAAATATGAATTCAGAAGAGTTACTTTAGCATGCATATAGTGTTACAACATAAAGTAGCATAAAGTCAGCTTCCTGAGTGACTTAATTTTTCTACCAAGTTGGAAATAGCGGGTTTCTGGAACATCTGCCTTTAGATAATGATAATGATGATGAAGATGAGGATAGGAATTATGGCAATCCAATATGTTGAAGACTATTGGGAATAGATCCTAGACTTTTTCTGTATATTTTTCTCTACAGCATAAAGCTTCTTAACAATCCTGAAAGTGTGAAGCTCCCACATAGTTAATGTGGGCAATGCCTGTCTGTCTGTCCATCTATGTATTTCATTTCTATTAATCAAATAGTACAAATCAAACCAACATTTTATCAACATTTTAGAAAGAGATATGAACTGTCTAAACATCTCTGGCAAATCTGATTGCATTTTAATAGACTGGAAACCTTTATTTTATTGAATTATTTATGTAACACTTTGCTGATAACTACATGAGACACAGTATGCATGAGTACTTCTGATGGCTTTGTTATTACACAGGACTTAAAAACACCCTACAGGCATTAATTGCAAAAAAACCCCTATTTAAAATAAATTGCCCAAATTGAGCTTGTCTTTGATTATAGCAGTGTTTGATGTTTGATTACAGGGGAAGTGTGGTGTTTTTTATACATTCATGTGTGTGTACATGAATTCCAATTTATTGTAAATAGTTCCTAAGAGGTATATTATAAAAAGTCATCCTGCTGAAAAGTTGAAGATGGAATAGGGTCTATAAAATGAATGTTTCTTCATAAAGGAAGTGTTTTAAGTTTAAGAACTTCAAGAACTTTGAGGATATGAGCAGCCTATTTAATGCACACAGAATTAATCCAGTGAAAAGCTAAACAAGTCATTTGAAAATAGTGGTTTCATATACATAAAATTTAGATTTACTTTCTGGGTAAAAAAGCTGATGCTGCTTCAGAAAATGAAAAGTTCAACAAACCTGAGATCTGTTGAAATATACTCCAAATGGAGATAGTGGAACAGCCTCTTTGTTGCTCTAAGGGTAACAAAATTTGTGGCTGATGCAAGACTTGAATATTGAGTAGCACTGACAATTTTGCTTTAATAAAGTTTTGATGTGAGCAAATCTTTCACAGGAGATTAAAATGATACGAAATTTCAAAGAAAAATGGTTAGTGAATATGAGCTGAGAACAGCAGTCAAACTTACTGAGCTCAAGTTGTTTTGTGACAATGAACTAAAAGTGTGTAAAAGTCTGTTTTTCTGCAGTGCCTTAAAATAAGATGCTTTTCATTGACAGGTGGGAGGAAATTTTGCATAGCAGTTAATGTCAATCACTTCCAGAATTCAGCTATCTTTTTAGGACAAGAAGGTACCATTCTGATTATTCAGGTTAGCCTAAAGAAAAATGCAAACCACCACTTTAAAGGCAAAATTGGAAAATGTAACATTGGTGAAAACCTATTGGCTTTTACTGAGCTGATGTAGACAAAATAAAGCAAAACATATCTACAGTTTGAACATTGCCAACTTCAGTGTGTCCTTTTTTCAATTTACTGGGTAAAGTGTTTTTTAACGTAAGAGTTGACATTTTATTCTGTAAAAGTTATCATAACTTGTGAAAAACATGCCTCTTAGCATTCTGTTTATGTCATTTTAGTTACTCATTCTTTCATTCTAAAACATAATTTCAAGACTACACACACATGCATATCTAGCTGCATATGCATGTATAGGGATGCACACATGCCATTTACATATGCCTGTAGGTATGTACACATTCTATGATACAATAAATTCAGTCTTTTCATGGCTCTTTTCAAATTGTTAATATCAAGATTATGCTTAGAATTTAAAAAAGTGTAAAATAAAATAAGAAGGAATTGCAAATAACTTATTTTTTATAGTTAGTTGATTTTCCTTAGCATGTGTGAAGATGATGTGCAATTTGGTGTGTATCAAATTTTGGGAACATTTCTAAGTCTACTAAGCTATTTTTCAGTAATTCTGTAGCTAACTGTCTTCAGTTTGGATTTTTTTGTGAGAAATAGCTTTTCACCTAGAATCACAGATGACCACAGGAAATCTTCCTGGGGTCTTCGCATTTAAATGTTTCTTACATGAAACAAGGAATTAACAACCTTTTACCCAAAATATTAAAAAAAAAAAAATGGGAGAAGTAGCACTAAAATTATGTAAATTGGACTTGATTCAGAAATAGGCATAGAAGGTCTAGGCTTCAGTTTCTCTCTCCACAAATAAGTTTAAAATTTAACTCTTTGGCACCTGCCTGATGGTGAAAAGGACCAAACTCACAAAAACAACTTCCTTTTTTTCTTTATATCTCAGTCAGACCAAATACACCAACACATAAAAGAGATATGTAAAATATTATGGAAATACAAAACAAACACTTAAATATTCAGGGACCATAAAAATCAAGTATAACTTCCAGCAGATTTTGGTTTCTCTTATTAATTTTTAGCAACCTTTTCTACAGCCTTGTTTCACCTACATCTTCTTTTACGTAAATAAACTTGTATTTGTTCTTTTGATGCGTTTGAAGCTGGACTCAAGTTTACATTTTTCACAGGGATAAAATAGTGAGAGGGAAATAAGCCATTTGATTTGTCTTCATGCACACTGTTCTATTAGCGCAGGTCTGGTTCCTACAGTATATCACCGTGTCCCACAGCCATAGGGAGGAGGAGGAGGAGGAGAAGATCCAGCAGGCAGGAATTGTGCAGCAAGATTGATTTATTTAATTATTTTACAAACTCTTTTATAGACTTTTTTCTTCATAGTCTAATTGGACAAAGGACCAGCCACCCCTTGGGGGTGATTGGCCAAACTCCTAAAACATCCATTATCAAAATATTTTCTACTATACCATAAACAAGACTTTTCAAGGTTGCAGGTGGCTTGGTTGTTTACATTCCCTGCTACCTCTTCTGTGAGAGAGAAAAGTCTCTCACGGACTTAGAAAAATAACAAGAAGATCCTCACTAACAGCATTTTTGTACCTACACTGTTCTTTATGACATTTAGTGGAAACCACTGCAATTTCTGCTAAATTTTATTTTCTGAGGCACAGCAGCTTAACCAATGTAGAAATAAATCTAATTTAACTGATACTATGCTGCTGCTGAATAGCCCATGCCCATAACTATTACACAACTATTTTTACACAACTTACCCTTCATAGCCAGGCGAAACATCCAGCTGTTTATCAGGAGCAATGCTAGGTCTTTGGTATTACAAACAAGCTTGGTTTGGCACAGTGCCAGCTGGGATGGGCTGAAGTAGTGCCAGACATAGTTTTAAGAGTTGAGCAGTGTAGGCGAGGGAGTTTCAGTGTACAAAGCCTTGTTGTGTTAAATAATATAAAAGTGGAACAGCAAGGAAGTTGTGCAAATTTTTGTAGAAAAAACACATTACTAGTTTTTGAAGACTCAAAAACTCTAACATGAGCCAATATTTTGATTCATTCTATATGCAGAGCAGCAAATTTGGTACAGAAAGAATAAATTCCCAAATACACAAGATTTATCATCTCACTTGCTATTATGAGAGATTATCCAAGGCAATTTCTGCTTTGCCACCAAACAGTTTATAAGTAAAATTTTATATTTAAAAGGCAACCTTTCACGCAGGAAGAAGCCCACTGAACTATTTTTGTATCTTAGAGCTAAAAATTCAGTGACGTTAACGCCAAGTTTTAAAGCTAATATTCATCTTGGAATATCATTCAGTTAAATGAAAAATTAAGTTATTGCATGGTAATTTTACAGAGGTTACTTTCTTAGAGTTAGAAAAAGTGTATGTCAGTAATTATTTTACTAGGGATTTAAAAAAAATCCCTTTTTAAAGAGAACAAAAATATTTAAATTTGTAAACAGTGTCCCCTGCACTAAAAAAACCCCAAACCTAGTATGTTCCTCAGGAGCTGTAATACCTAAGTGAGAAAAAGTAAGCTTAGCTATTATTTTATTTATAAAACTGTTCTCTAAGCTGGTGAATCTACTTTTAAGTTTTTGAGCAGTAGTTATGCATTATGGGGGTTTTTTTTCTTTATTTTATTTTTTCAAATTTACAGTGCAATCATTGGTATTAAGCTGGGGATTGAGGATTCTTAGGGGCAGTTTTGGTGCAGTAACAAAATACATGAACTGATAGATGAATGAACTAGATTTATATGAAATAACCTGCTTTTTATGGGTGCTACATTCCCAAGGGAGTTATTTTCATGTTGAGGCTTTGTCACATCATGTGCTTATCATCAGATGTCAATGCAAATGTTGCATTTTGCTCTATAAGAAAAACAGACTCATTCACATTCTCTCAACTCCTCCACTGAGCACAACAAAAGGTGTGAGTTGCAAGAATGTGTGCTGGGATGACGGTATGATACCATATTCTCTATTGTCTGCTTATTGTCCAGACATGAGTTCTGTGCCTTTAAGCCAGAGCCGAGAGAGAGAGAGAGAGAGGTGGGGAAGGAGGTGGAATTCTTTCGGCGGCTGTGCTCAAAAACACAGATAACTCTCTTGCTCTCACCCCAGCTCTTGGCTCTGCAGCAGGGAAGAGAATTGCATTATTTTGCTTTTTAGCTAGCTTCTTGTTCATTAGCTGAGGCAGGAAGTTTTCCTGGGACTGTGGCTTCTTCTTCTTCTTCTTCTCCTGGAACTGTTCAGCTTTGCTCCAGTCCGGAACACCATCACCGGGAGGCCCCACACCGCGGCCTGGAGGCGCCCACACCGTGGCCCATCCATGGAGAGAGCAGAGCCACACCTACAGAAAGGACTTTGAATCTACCAGGTCTTCTCCACAGTGAGAGGTTTATTATCTAACATTATTCATTTTTTCTTCCTTGTGCCTTCGTGCACCCTGCTTGTTAAATAAACAGGCTTTTTTCACTTTCCTCCAGGAAATTTCTTTCAAACCTGTGGGGGAGGAGCTGCTGAAACCTGCCTTCCATTAGACGATACGTTCATCTCAGGATGTTTCCTCCTAATTCTTCTCAAAACGGGACACTGTGTTTCAGAGAATGTTAGGTATTCTACATCCTGTGATTCTTCCCATAAAATTCTCTCTCTCTCTCATGTGCATTCCACAGCTTCACTTGAAGTCTTCGGACTAGATCATGTTCAGCAGCAAGCAAAGCTTCTGCCTTCAGCCTTTTTTCATTTTCCTAATTTATCTTTTACCGAATTTTGTAAAGATAATGTTATTTCATTTTCATAATTATGAGTAATCAATATGTAATTATCCCAACTTTCTCACTCCAACTCCACCCCAGGGGTAGTAGGGTGACTAAGAAATTTTCCAAGGAAGGACAACAAAACATTTTCTTTATGCTGGCCACCCAGGATAGCCCTTTTCCCAAAAAATTCCCCAAGAGGGAACTACACAATCTCCCACAAAAAATCCCTCAAAAGAAATTCATGGCAAAGTTTTCAAAAGTTTACACAGCCTCCCCAGATGAAGGCTGTAGCAAAGTTTCCAGAAGGAACACACAAGATTTCCCTCAGAGAGACTATTGTCAAAGGCACTTTGTGTCAGAGAACAGCACTTCTGTCACCAAAATGTCATGATCCTATTGTAAGAGATGCCTCTGCCCAATTAAAGGTGCAAATGAGACCATATGCCAAAGTCAACAGTATGGATTTTTTTTAACAGCAAGTATGAGGCAGATGGATAGAAAGAAATAGGAGGTTGGGGGAGGAGGAAAGAGTGAGAGAGACAGAGAGAGAGATTAAGTTGAAAGATATCACCATCACATGGATTCCTGAGCTGTCCTGCTGGTTCTTCTTCACCCTGGTCTTCTCAGCTGTGCCAGTCCCAGAGTCATTCTTCTGAAAGTACCACCTTTATATAGTCCAAGTTCCAGGTATATAAAGGGTGGTTGCAGATGTTTCTACAACTTGGGCTGGCATGGGTGTAAGCAGTGGTTCCCTTTCTCACACCCTGTACAGTGGAATTTGTCTAGTGTGCTAATTCCAAATCTTACCTCCATTAGGCCTGGAATTATCTCCTTCCTGCTGTGCCATCTGTGTTTATTTCAAGTTCCATTGTGGTGGCTTCTTTTACGGGAAGAGTGTTTTGAGAAATGCTACTGCATTGTGTAATTCCCAACAAGAATACACACAATAGTTCAGCTGAATAATATTTCCAGGCAATATATGTGAGGTAAAATCACATGAAAAATTCCTGCTCTAAATAGAATCTTCACACACAGATAATTTGGACCAATAATAGCAGAAGGTAGGAAATAGTCTTTGGAGGTTTTAGTGAATGAAGTATAGCAGCTTCTTTGGAAGTTCACCATAAGATAATACCCATAAAATTTTCCAGCTTATTTTTTTTCTCTTGATTATCATCTAATGATGTTTTTGTATATTTTTTGTTTGCTGTTTGTAATATGATAATGCCCATTAATCTGGAGTTGAAACACAACCTATTACACTATACATTGCACAAACATGAAATTTTATATTGTAGTTGCTTCATGTTACTCACAAACTCATTTAACACCTGTAGAATACAACTTAAATATACATTAGAGGGAATGGATGATTAAAGGAACACTTTTCATGGGATTTCACAAATTATTTATGTGGCCTATCATGCAACTTGGTGCGATAATCTTCCATAATCACTGCTGGAATGAATCAACTGGCTAGAATGAGAAAAGGCTAGTATGTTCTGCCAGCAGTAATGGAAGTTACAATCCTTGAAAGTACTGCTTGCAGATATACCCTTTAATCACCAGCATCAGTCTCATAGTTTTTTAAAAATCCGTACTTTCTATACTCTCACAATTCAAAGAAACAGATCGTCTAAGAGGAAAATTTGGAAGTATCTCTACTAAGAAGATCTCAAAATGCTACCCATTAAGTTTGGTTCCTTACAAATATGGGGAAAATATACTGTCTAGCCATCAATTGTATTTAAATACTCTCTATTACTTGAAAAGTTTGACACAACTCTAGTTCTGTGACAACTGGATGGGCTGTGCAGACCAAACACTTGCCATTGCTGGTTTAATAGAACTGAAACACAGAGAGTAGGTTTTATCACACTGCAACTGAAAACCACAAGTTAGATGTGCACATTATAGTCCATGCAGGTAGAGCCAGTGGAGTTTAGAGAACAGTTCAGTGTCCAAATTTAAATAGGTCATATGATTCATTTAGTACCCCAGCCCATATTTCCCCATTCCAGAAATACAAAGATTGTCTATATTAACCAGATGCATGAAGATTCCCTAGGTACTTAATGAAATATCAGATGTAAGTAGTTGTCTTTGTGCAGGGAACTGAATGATGTCCAGAGAACTCCACAGACCACGTTTACTGAAACAAGATCTTCACTGCTTGTAGCAGTCATTTCAGCTGCTCATAAATAGATTTTGATGCCAATATCTAAATCAGTTTGACAGGTCACTTCCTAAGTGAGATATCTCTCTTTAATTGCTCAGATCAGGGAGTACAGAACTAATAATCTCTAGCCATAAATACACATTTGACCAGAATCTCTCAGTCTTCGTCCACTCTTAAAATATTAAAATCAATACAGAATTAAATAATCTGAATATATATGTGTACCATATTGCGATATAACACATTATTAAATATCAAAGTCCATGTCTCCACTCCAATTTCAAGTTATTCCTTTCACTTCATCAGTTTTCAATTGCTAATGTTCTTTTCCATTGCTGTTGTGAGAGTTGCTTTGCAGAAAAAGTGGTTAATGCTACGCCAGCGGAAAATTTGTCATGATTATGAGGATTGCAAAGATGTTCAGTGACAAATAAAACCAAATAAAACCCCCTGTACTTCAGTGCCTGTATTTCAGTGATTTATTGCACTTTATCAACTGTAAAAATTGTGAGGGCAAGTGAAATTGCCTAAGAATCAGAAATGCTCTGGTACAGAGTAATCCACGTTTGTGAAGAACATTCTTTGTGACCATTTTTCTTTTAGTTTTGATTTTGAGAATTCATTTTGAACTTAATTGAAAGAATAATGTTTATTCAGAAAGCTGTTATACTTAATAGCTAGCTTGATTTTATTAAGCAGTGTATGTTTTGGGGATTTTGTGTGATTTCAAAATGTGATTATTTCCTTGACATAGTCATAGAAAATATTGCTTTGGTACTCTTTAGCTGATTTTTAATACTAGTTCAGCTTAGGAAAGTAGAGAACAGATTTTTTTTCCCACAACATATTCCATTTTTGTATTGGATTCTTCTTGGTTCTTCAGCTTTCTATACAAATGGAGAGGTTGCTTGAAGGAAAGAATGTAATTCTAAGCGGCCATGAAAGACCATAATCTGCTGAAAAATGGAAAGAAATTCAGCAGGAGGAAGTAAAGGTCACAAAGGGTGGTTAAAATCAATTGTATAGTATGGGAGAAAAAAGTGTTAAGTAACAGTTTTTCAGAGAAGGATTTGTGGGTTATAATGAATGACAAGATGAACATGACACATGACAGAGAAATGTGCATGCTGTGAATAAAAAAAAAAAAAAAAAGAAAATCCGTCAAACCAAAAAATTACCTACATAAAAAAACCTAAAAGGAATAGTACTCATTGTATGTAATGGGAGAATAATAGGAGAAAATCTATATTTCTGGCTCATTTATTTCAGCACAGCGACTGGAGTGGGGTCTTTGATTCATTTGGGTTATGAGCCTTGAGAATCTGGGATATAGTGAACAGGTCCAGAAAAGAGCAAGTGGAATGATGTAAGATGTCTGTTACACCAAGACCAGAACCAAACATTTGAAAGAACTGAGTAATTTATCCTAGGTAAAAAACGTCTGACTTCATGTAGAGAAAAATTTCAAAGAAATGAAAAAATGTGTTCTGCTTTCTGTATATACACAACATAAAACAAGAAGTAATGAATTATGCTACAGCAAAAAAACACTCATTTGTTATGAATGCTTCTCTAACAGAAACAAGGAGGCACTATTTCCTTCATAGGCAGTCTTTAAAGAACAACCAAACAACTTAATCTCTCCCAAGGAATGCCCGAGTCGTAACTGTTCATGTAGGTGACATGGGGATGAATTCTATGATTTAGATCCGTTATGTTTTTTCTAAAGTGACACCATATAGGAAATGACAGGATGAATATGATTAGCTTCCTGTCTTTCTTTCTGCCTGTTTGTTCTGCTGCAAATCCCAGTTACTGGCTCCTTGAAATTTTTCCCAGTTTTCCAATGAAGAAAGAGCATCTTTACTTACAAAACCCAGGATGCTTCCTGCATTCCTTAGGATGCTTCCTAAGTAGTTTCCTATTGATGGGATTAATTTACTTTTGTGTAAATACTGAAAAGGCATCCACTTTAACTTAAGGTAGTCACTTCTCCTTACTTTTGCAGACATTGAAGGCAAATCCACATCTCCACAGGGCAATTCACCTCATTTTAAAATGGAAAGCTAGAGTAAGCATAATCTAAACACTTGTGATGGCACAGTATGGGAGGAGAACTGAGGACAGGAGTCCATAGTTATAAATTAAGTGGGGAGAGATGGAGTTGTTGACTGTCTCATGTTAAGAAGGACTCTGGTTGTCCAGACAGCCTTAAAGTTCCTGGATATTCACATTCACAGAGCTCTCTCTTCATGGAAAAGTGAGCTACAAATAATACTATAAATTTTCAAATGTCACCTCCTTCTGTTCACTGACGAAAGAAATCTGGGACTGGCAGCCAGATATTCATCTATAATCAATGAAATTCCATGGGCGTTAATGTTTTTTCATTGATAATAGTAGAGGAGTAGCTTTGCTAGGATAATTGTTTTCTATATTGTAATACTGATTTAGTTTCAATTATATAATAATTTGAATATAACTACATACGTAGTCTTAATTAGCATTGTAGTGGGTTTTGTTAATAAAAAGTAATATTAAAGTGTCATACGTGGGTTAGTTGTACTGGAGATATGCTGAAATAATCCAGAACTTTGTCATATAACATTATTTTTAAAGACAGTTTAAGACAAATATGCATTTACATCTTCAATCTTGGCACATAGATACCACTGTATAGAGTAACAGGAAAAAAAGTATTCTTAGCTGATACTGGTTAGCTCCACTTTCTCTGAAACAGTGATAATAGGATGTAATTTCCTACACAGGTTATTTCATGACCATTTTCAAATGTTTTTACCCTTAAGAGAAAATAATTGCGGAATTCAATATTCCGAAGAATCATGGAAGCTAGTCAAGAAAAGCTACAATGCATCAGCTAGTTAATCTCCCAGGCAATACAAGTTTACCTCCTGCTGATTATTTATTAAAAGTACACATTAAAAAAAGATATTCTTTTTTGTTCCACAGAGGTAAAATTCCTCAGCTCATTGCCTTGTTTTCATTTGTTTTTTTCATTGTTTTTTCCTTATGATTTTTTTCAGTCCATTGGTATTCATAGTGAAATAACTGAGAAGTTTGCTATGATGAAAGTCTACAACACTTTGCTAACTCCTTTCCACGGATACTCAAGCAAAAATAATTTGTGATAGATATCGACAGCTGTCATTCCACCAAGATGAGAGTATCTGAGACTTCCAATCTTCACAATAGATTTTCTTTAGTCCTGTTTGTTACTATTTTTCCTTTTCTTTCACATCCTTTATATTTATTTAACACTGAATTTTTGTTTTATTTTTGATGGAGCACAGTATTGAATTTGAATACAATGTTGAAATTTTGGTTTAGATCATCTTCTAAAATCTGATATATGACATAAACTTATATTTATTGTGACTATTCCCCCAGTGTGCCAAAGTCACTACATGAGAGAAATTTCATGATCTCAAAAAATAAAGATTCCACTGTAAAATATTTCTGACACACTTCGTCTCTAAGTGTATGTAGATTTACCCTTGACTCATCAGTTTGTGATGCAGCCTCTTCTCTAGATCAAAGGTCCTAGTAGAATTTTGTATTTTTCCCACAAAAACACATACTATGCTTGGTTTTATGGTCAAGAATTTTATTAACCTTTTCTAACCCTAAGTCATAGATGAAGGTAAGAATTAATTATCTGTTATAAATACTGTTCAAATATTCAAAGTTATTCAAAGTTAACAGCCATTTTCAATGCCTGTTTCCTGTTTTCTGTATGTAAAATCCTGTAACTGTCCTGTACCAGCCAGCTTGCTGAAGAGGTAACAGGAGATGAACTCATTAGATCACTCTATATGATTAATATTCTAGTTTAAAATAATTTCCTCTATCTTTATATCATACTTATGTTTTATCAATAGCAGCTTAATTTTTTTTTTGTAGATTATTCCCAGAGGAAATACTGTATTTCATAGGACTTAGTAGTGATTTCTATTCAACCCTGCCAAAAAACACCCCCTTAATCAACACCAACAGTGGGATTTGAGTTGTTAATTATGCATCTAGATCACATTTTATTCATATTGTGCTATGCCAGGTCTGTGTGTGGGTACAGGTGTTTTTAATCAAAGGTTTTGCAGGAAGAAATCAAATACTCAAAAAACATTACATTTGTGAGCTGAATTTATACTTTCATAAAAAGAAAATTAAACTTGTTGACACAGTTTTGACTGGCATTAAGCATATTACTCCCCTTTAATTCTAAACCAAAAGATTTTGAATCAGTTTTTTGTATTATCATCTCCAGGCCCAGTGTCAAATTAACAAGTTTAGAATTATATAAGCTCACTGCTTTTTTTTGAATTGTGCTACAGTATTAGTATGCTTCCATCAGATGTACAGCTTGAATGAACTGAGAACTTCAGGAAAGCATGTCAGAGGATTTGCCAGCATTTCTCCTTACCTTTTGAACTCAAATTGCACTCCATTAAATGTTCAGTGCCTTGGAAGCTTTCAGCATAGGCTGTCTTTCCCACTGATATTGCAATAGGTCTCACAGAGGACCACAGATAGCTATCGTTTTCTGCTGTACTGTGTTTCACTTCAAAAGGACAAACTATTTTTTAAAAGATGACTATTTATTGTCAGGTTGGACAAAACCCAATCTCAAATTTCAGTGTTGTCTAAGCATTATCTATCAGCCTGACTGCATAAGAGATGCTGAGTTTAGGTCTGACATTTTCTCCTCTTCCTGAATGCATTCTATGTTAGGTAGTTATTTAAAATGTGAAAAATAAATCTGTGCTGTGATGGCAACAATACAGAATATATACAAAAAGTTTCTGTATAAATCTGTGTTCTACTATGTTTCTAACTAGCACTCTTTGTTCGTGTAAGGATTCCACAACTGTTTTAAGCAGTAGTTGTTTTCCAAAAATAGAAGATTCTCATCTATAATGGAGATGATTTTCAAATAATGTTTCAGGAACTGGCAGAGAACAAAGGCTGCACTGCAGCTGAAATAAACAGCCTTCCCCACTGGTAATTTTAGGATACCGGATATTAAAAAACCATTTTCCTGACATTTGCATGGTAAACTCAGATCTCACTCTGATAATAAATATATCTCTTGGGTTCACCTTCCAGGGCAAGCCTCAGGGATACATAAGAATTAAATAATGGGATTTTTGTTTCATCATTGTTTCATTCATTTTGATTTGGTTGGTTCTTCTAGAAGTCATAAAATGTTTCAAACACAAAACTCACCAAACATATAATTATGAGTTGATTTCAGTTCAGAATAATGAAATAAATGCCTTTTTTTTTATTATTTTTCCTTTGTTGGAGTCCAAAAAACACAGAATAATGACAGAGTGCCAGATCTGAAGAGGAAAAATTGTCAAGTTAGGTTTTAGTCTGCAAAACTTATTTCAGATTGCCATCAGCAATAGGTTTCATATGTTGAACTGATCATTATTCGATAGAAAGTATTTCTTCTTTGATAAAGCCAATCTGGTTCCAGGCCTTTGTTTTCAGAAAGCATTGGCAATACAACGTTTTTTTCAGAATATTAAGTTTCAGTGGTGTTTAACTAATTTTTTTGCCTCTTATTTTTAATATTCCTCACTTAGTGAGGGGGTATCGGTCAGATAAATCAATATAAAATGAGCTGTAATGTAGTATAAACACATACAACTTAGCAGCCCAATGACAACTGAAGTGCAAAATGTATGGATAATAGTTGGACCACAACCCTGCTTGCCTTAGAAGTTTACTCTTGGATCTTACCCTCAGGAAATGTGAGTAAACTAAGGTTATGAAGAAAAAATAATTAATGAAAAAAAAAGATAAATTACACTTGATAGTTAATATTTTTATAGTAATAACGAAAGAAAATGTAAAATATTTATGTTAACTATTTACATAGAAAAGAGAGGGCTTTTTTAAAGCTTTTATGCATGACTAGACATTTATGCCTCTCAGTTTGAGCATATCTTAAAAAGACCTGTAGTTTGGAAGCATACCAAGGGCTGGAAATCTGTAATTATGCCTTGGCTTTTAATGTTTGAAGTTTGACTCCCAAAAAACTTATTTTCACCATCCATCAAACATTCTAGACATGGCTTAATAACATTCATAGGCAGAGAACTGACAAGTGGTCATAATCATACTTTATATCATAAATTAGATCTTTGCAGATGACTTAGGAATGCTTTTACCCAAATGTAAAACTGTATCCTTCATTCCATTCATTGTGCAACCTGCTCTACGATTTTACTTTTTGTGCTGATTTTATGAAAATTTAATGAGGAAAAAAAATTAAAAAGCTTTTCTGAACAGTTAGCCCAAAAGATTAGTCAAATTAGAAATGTGTTTCAAAACAATACATAGGTTTTATATGCATAATTAGTATTGCCATTAATGAAATATATTCACATAAGTTTTTCAAGTCATGCAGAGAGGAGTATGATAGAATGTTACACATATCCATTATCAGCACTTGTGCAAAGCATCTGACGCTGTCCCAGGGACATGGAAAGTAGAACTGAGTGCACCTTCAGCAAGTCTGCCGATGGCACCAAACTGTGTGGGGCAGTCAACGCACTAGAGGGAGGGATGCCATCCAGAGGGTCCTCCAGAGGCTTAAGAGGTGGGCCTGTGTGAACCTCATCAAGTGCAACACGACCGAATGCACCTGGGTCAGGGCATTCCCATGCACAAATACAAGCTGGGTGGAGAAAGGATTGAGAGAAGTGCTGGGGAGAAGGATTTGGTGGTGTTGGTGGATGAGAAGCTCAAAATGATCCATCAGTGTGTGGTCACAGCCCAGAAGGCCAACTGTATCCTGGGCCAGAGAACAAGGGACATGATTCTGCCCCTCTACTCCACTCTAGTGAGACTCTACCTGGAGTACTGCATCCCTCTCTGTGGCTCCAAACACAAAAAGGATGTGGTCCTGCTGGAGTGAGTCCAGAGGAGCAGCATGAATAGGGGCAGAGGACAGGGGCACCTCTTCTGTGAAGACAGGCTGAAAGAGTTGGGGTTGTTCAGTCTGGAGAAGAGAATGCTCTGAGGAGACCTTAATAGCAACCTTCCAGTACCTAAAGGGGAACTAGAGGAAAGCTGAAGAGGGACTTCTTACAAGGGTGTGTAGTGACATGACAGGGCGTAACATCTTTAAACTGAAACAGAGTAGGTTTAGATCAGATATTAGTAAGAAATTCTCTAGAGTGAGGATGATGAAGCACTGGAACAGGTTTCCCGGAGAAGTTGTGGATGCTCAGTCTCTGGAAGTGTTAATAGTCAGTCTAGTGGAAGGTGACCCTGTCCACGTTAGGTGAGTTGGAACTAGAAGTTCTTTAATACCCCTTCTAAACCAAGACATTCTTTGATTTTCATGTGTCATGCAGTAAAGTCTATTTTAAGTGTGGCTGGATTTTGTTTTGGTTTTGGATTTTCTACATAAATTGGAAGACTGTATCTGGTGTGATTTTCATCTGATTTATTAAAAATAAACATAGCTTCTCTATCCATCTGAAGCCTATATGATTTTCATGTATCAGAGTTGTATTTATAATATCCTCATCTTCATTCACTTGGAACAGATGGAAAAATGCCTTTGATTACTGGATTTTTTAATGTTGCAGACTTTGGGGCTAGAGACCTTGTTTCCTTCTTTTTCTAAACAGTAAAGGAAAGTTTGCATAGAAGAGCTCTGTAGAATCTGTTTGGCATATTTGACAAGGATGACTTTCTGATTGGGACATTTCCTGGGCAGCTTTCCTGTGTAACTTTTCTTTAACCTTGTCAGAGTTACATGAACCAAAGTCTCCAACCTTCCAGTATCTAAAGTACTAAAAGTAGTTAATCAAAAAGGCTTTCCTAATCTGTTCCTTTCCCATCTGTTCCTATTGAAAGAGTAGTTAACTCTTCTAGAATGGCTGTAGCATATAAAAACAATAGACAGCACAATAAATTCTTCATTGGTAGATGCTTGGTGACAGTGAAATTATGTAAAACTGTATCTCCTGCTGTGCTATACACACACCAAGAGTGTGTGTACATGAACAGCAGCATAAATAAGGTTATAAAGTATGACGAAATAAACACACATTTTCTAAAAAGCTAAATGAACCAAAGCAATTTAAACTCTGGGCATTACACAACTTGATCTCTCTATCACCCTGAGCAGCATAGATAGAGTGAAGGGTTAGGAAGAAAAATGAAAATCTGTAAAGGAACATTACAGCATTTGTTCACACTATGAGTTGTCAACAATCATGCATAATTTAAGACTGCAGCCGCTAACAATTTCAGCATGTTTTTCTCTGCTTGAGGAACTGAGTTTTCTGATGAGTCCCTGATGAGATTACAGTGGTCCTAACAGCATCTTGTAAATAACCCATACTGCCCCTGCACAGAGCACAAATTTAGATTTCACAGATTACAGCCCTAAATTACAAACACTGGGCTGCCCCACATTATTATGTGATCCAAGTTTGTTAATTAAAGAAACATTGCCAAAATGCAAATATCGTCAAATTCCCTTTGACGTGGTGGCATGTAATGACATGTTAAAATTATTAAACACTATGTCAAAATTTAAAATTTTTTCTCTTCTTTCTGAGGAATTTAGCTTTTGTAATTCTCAGTGCTCTGCACAGTGTTCTCTTAGTGTGAAAAGAGAGAATGATTTTGAATGTCAAGGGGATTTATGCAAGGAAACATTACATTTATGTGAAAGAAACAGAAACCCTGTGAGGATTTCACCAAAGACAGATAACTGATATATTTTATGTAATTCACAAAAGAAAGAAACAAATGAAAACCTAAACAAAGGCATCCTGATTCTAAGCACTTGTCTTCTTTTTAACCTTGAGACTATTTGTTTGTTTGCTTGCTGGGGATTTTTTTTTTTTTCTGAGTGGAAAGCATGTTAAGTTATAAATGTGACACGTTCTAAGAGTTCAGTCTTTAAATTGCCACAGTTTCCACTCTTCTTCATGATATTTTTTTTCATTAAAAATGTTTTGTTCTCATGTGGAACATTTTGGCAAACTTTGAAGTAGAGGGATGGTCAAAATATTAAATTAAAACCTATCGAAGTTCAATTAATTTTTGTTTACATGACAATATTTAGAACATGAAATGAGAATGGTACCACCATAAACATTAAATTAAGAAATCTGAAGTAATCAAAAAAGATGTCATCCTTGAGTGATCTTGTGATTGGAAACTAGTAGAAATGGATAAATCAGTATTATGAAAAGGATTTTAACTGCAGACTCGCATATGGAAGTAGATTTATAATTACTGTATTTATTCATGACATGTTATTCTTTAATACAAGGTATTCTCATAATTAGCTCAGAAGCTTTGCCATTTAATAAGAACATTCATTTATCCAAAACCAAATGCCAAACAGGTAAATGTGAGTTCACCCATTCCAGATATGAAAGAGCCATGCTGTGACAGAGATATTGTTTTAAGGTTTTCTTGCTTCCTACTCTGTACTACATACTAAAATAATAAATTTACTAGGATAAACTCTGGAAATTATTGAAATTATATACATAATAAATAATTTTTAAACATAATTATATACGAAAATCCCCAAAAGTTTCTCAGAATGTGTACCCATTGCTGCCTACCTGCTGAGCTATCAAAGTCCTTGAAAGGAAATATGGCCAATAAAATAACCTACATTTTCTACAGGATGTACTAAGCTCCCTATACACTAGCACAGTTTCTCAGAAAGACATTTAGCTTCTTCTTAAACTATTCAGTGTTGTAAAACCTAGGTCACCTTCTGCTTATGTTAATCACAAAACCCAGTCTAATAATTATTTGACTGAAATCATTACAGTGTTCAATATTGTAGATGACGCAATGACCTGGCACGTTATGTGTCCCTTTTGTTCAGTAATTCAGCAAGTACTCCACTCACTCAGGCTGAAAGATGACACAGCTCAGTCACTCAATCTGAAAATGAAAGTCTGACCCAACATCTTTTAGGTGGATGCTTTAGCCAGAAGCTTATAAAATTGATTATAGACAGAGAGCCAGAAGATTGTTCCCTTTTATGCAGCATTGTTGAAACACCTTCACTTTTCATGGGCCAGAGAACAAGACTATGCTTGTATATTCCAGGAGCTAAAATATGTTCTCTCTTATCTAGAAAAAGGACCCAGAGCAATAAATTTTATGTTGCTAAATAATAGAGAGGTAAGGATGTATCCCTGGCTTCAAGGATAAGTAGCACAAATTATTTTTTGTTCACATTACTTTTCAGACGGTTCCTTTTCTAACAGGAGTGTCTCAGTGGCCCAAAGAGGGTCAGAAAGCAAGCTAACAATTGTGTAGTGTCAGCAATCACAGCACTCAAGCTCACAGCCTACTCTTCTCTTACTAAATAGCATAAATATACCCTGAGAATGTCTATAACGCTCAAAATCATTTTAAAAAGGTTTGCATTAAATATTCAGTAAAGTCAATATTTTACATAAAGCTGGATATTCCATCTCCTAAGCTTTATATTCTCTCTCTGGCAAATGTAATAATTCTTCACAAAGACTTCATAGGAGGGTTTGGATGAGGGTAAATCAAAGCATTCCTTTGAGATGCTGAATATGCAACTCCCAATCAACTGCAGGAGAAGCAGGACCTTCCACTGGCTCTGCCACAACCATAGCTGAGTGCTCTGACCGTTTAAATACACTTAATCTTTTTCTAGCTTATGTTTGAGGACTGGGTGATCCAAATGCCTCAGTCTCAGTAGACACATCCATATCTCTGAGTTTGTTTGTAGCCCTCCTTGAAAAAGGCAGAACTGACACTTCCTACTTCTATTTTCATATTTTCCTTTGGAGAGATTGTTGTCTACATAGAATATTTCAAAATTCTACACTTAACAATCCATTTTTAGATCAAAATGTATTTTAGATATCCACAGTTTCATAGGCCTTGTTCATTCAAGAAACACAGAATTCTTAAGTGTTGTTTCAGGATCCTAATAGCTAAATTCTGTCAGCTAGACTCCCCCAATCTCTTAACTGTATTTTTTTTTTCCCTTTGGCTACAGCAGAAGGAAAATAATTTGATAATATTTTTCAGTGTTCCAATAATGCTTTTATTTAATTTCCCTAATGGTTTTGCAAAAAAAAAAAAAAATTGTTTTCACCAGACATCAAAATCAATTTGATTTTTCCCACACACATCCCCTACAGAACAAAGTGTTAATTATCAGGAGAATTAAACTGCAGGACATTAATGTGTGAAATGACTACTGAACACTTTTGTGTTAATCAATTCAGAATAAATCATTAATCCCTTTACATCCCTAAACACTAATTTAACAACAAGGAAATAGCCAAAACCATGGTGGTCTAGGGACCACTGACTTGCACTGATATACCTGGCTTTGTGTCAATGAAGTCTAGATCCTAGAGAGAAATCACAGGATATTTGCATACTATGGGAACAGAAAGACTTTCGAAAGATATGAGTTATTCTTCACTTCACACTGCCCCTGGCTATGCCTGAATATATGTTTTAACTAATGTAGTTTCTTTACAGCCCATCTTCCATTAATGTATTCTGGTTGAACCAGTCCACAACTAGGATAGCAAGCAGTGATTATCCTGTGATTAACTGAGCTCAGAATATCACAGTCAGCATATACTCCATATAAACTTATTCTCAGCATTTTATCCTGTTTAATGATTTTCCTTGACCAGAAAATTGTATGTCACAAAAGCTTGAACAAATAAAAAATCAGAAGAATTTAGTATCTTAAATAGATTAAAAAAAAAAAAAAATTAGAAGGCTGCCTTTGCTTCTACCTGATGTTGTAGAATTTATTATTGAATTCATTTTCACAATTAATAGTCCCTTGTAAATAATTTAATTATTTTTCTACAATGAGATGATAAAAAAATTTTATTTAGCCAGTAGTGTGCCCAGGTGGCCAAGAAGGTCAATGGCATCCTGGCTTATAACAGAAATAATATTGCCAATAGGACCAGGGAGGCGTTTGTACTTGGCCCTGGTGGGACCAAACCTTGAATCTTTGTTCATTTCTGGGCCGCTCAGTTCAGGAGGGAGATTGAGGTGCTGGAGTGTGTTCAGAGAAGGGCAATGAAGCTGGTGAAGGGTCTGGAGTGCATGGCCTAGGAGAAGTGGCTGAGGGAGATGGGGTTGTTGAGCCTGGACAGGAGGATGCTCAGAGGAGACATCTCCCTCATTATCCTTCTCCACAACTCCCTGAAAGGAGGTTGTAGCCAGGTGGGGTTCAGCCTCTTCTTCTAGGCAATCAGCAATAGGACAAGAAGACATAGTCCTAAGGTGCACTAGGGGAGGTTTAGGTTGGATATTAGCAAGAATTTCTTTCCAGATAGTGGAATGGGCTTCCCAGGGAGGTGGTCAAGTCACTATCCCTGAAGGTGTTTATGGAAAGTCTGTTTACAGAGAGACTGGATGAGTTACTGTCCCTGGAGGTGTTTATGGAAAGCATGGTCCAGTTGACATGGTGGTGTTAGGTCATAGGTTGGACTTGATGATCTTAGAGGTCTTTTCCAACCTAATTGATTTTGTAACATTTACAAAATTACTCCATGTTAAATAATAACATTTCCTTAATCTGGACAAAAATTGAGATCAATTTTGCCTCATTACATTACAAGATAGTAGAACTTTAAAAACCCCCAAGGCTGTCCTGCCACTGAATATCTTCTATAATTGCCAGATTTTTATTATCTTGCCCTTTACTTTTTTACGTTTAGCTTTCCAGTTAACAAAAAAAAAAAATAACAGTGGTGTCAGCTTCCTCAGTGCCAAATCTACCTTTTTGTAATATATTTTTAAAGAACAAAAATATATAACATCAGCATTGACCTGTCACCCTTTTGATGTCATGCAGCATCCATACACAAATTCTAAGACAGGTAAGAATTGTTTCTTGCAGCTGTATAAATTTATGGGGTTTAATGTTCATTTTATTAAGTCACAATCACTAAATGTCTAGAAATGCTTGAGGGGCTATTTTTTGCTTGTGTGTTTTGGTGAGTGTTTTTCCCAGAGGTATGTCTCAGGATACATAAGAGAACAAGAATGGGCTGCAGGCAGCCTCGACCTTGAAGAGTTACAGCTGTGCTGAACCAGGTGTTTCTACTAAAGACCAGAGACCAGCCCACCCTCTGGCAAGTAACTCATAAGGGAGAGAAGAGGACCCCAGATGAAGACTGCTAAGAAAGCAAGCAGGACTGAAGTAGCTTTAGGTGGTGGCAGCTTCCTTTGTACCTCTGGATGGAGAGCTGGTTTTTTGTTTACCATCAAGGATAGACATTTGCTTTTAAAAGATATAATTCTAGTCACCCACTTATGACACAGAAACCCAAAAACTCTCTATTCAGTCAATTCTTTTTTCAGAGAGAGTGAAGAATTTCATTTATGTTCGCCAGATTTCACCTAAATAGTTTTTGTCTCATCCATTAAAAAATGCAAAACCTAACAAAAAATTGACGTGTTTGTGAACCTGAGAAATAGTGTAGGGTAACTCAAGCCAGTAAAACAAAACAGGAGCTATTTTGTAAGCCAGTGCTATCCCATTAAGAGAGCTGAGTGGTATACTGTATACAGGGAGAAAGAACTGAAGCAGAAAATACAGAATTCTTATAAATTCTCCAAGCCTTTGAAAGATTAACAGAATGAAGGCAAAAGTTTAAACTTTGCCTTTTCTCCCTGTCCTGGTTTCAGAGAAGGGGATGGAGTTTAGAGCTCTGTCTTCTCTATGATTTTATGATTCTATGATTTATGGACATTTTACAGACATTTCACAGGGATGGCCCATAGACTAAGGAAATTATATCTCTGCATTTATCGAAGGCTGAGAAGTGGCGTGGTGGTTATTGAGGATTTATTGGATAGTGCATGATAGTGCATGCACCTAAGCATGATGAAAATGGCATAGAATCAGTGGTGGAGAATATGCTGGTTTTGGCAAAGGTAGAGTTGATTTTCATCATAGTAGCTAGTATGGGTCTGTGTTTTGGATTTGGGCTGGAAATGGTGTTGATAACACAGGGATGTTTCCATTATTGCTGAGCAGCGTTTACACAGAGCCAAGGGCTGATCTTTTCATCCTGCTGGACCAGCGAGCAGGGTGGGGATGCACAAGAAGTTGGGAGAGAGGACAGATGGGACAAGTGACCCCAGCTGAACAAAGGGATAATATATACCCTGTGACATCATGATCAGCAACAGATGAGGGGAAGGTGTGCCTGGAGGCTGTTGCTCAAACACTGAATGGGTATAAGTTTTTTGGTGGTGTACAGTGGTTTTCGTTACTTGTCTTTCTTGGGTTTTATTTCTTTCTCTTGGCTATTTTCCTTTTCATACAATTTACCATAATTGTTGTTATTATTATTAATTTTGTTTGAATTATTAAACTGTTCTTCACTCAACCAACATTTTTTCTCATTTTTACACCCTGCAGATCCCTTCCCCTCCCTCATCCTGCTGGACCATAGAGTGACCAAGTCAGTGCATGGTGCTTACTTGCTGGCTGGGGTTAAACCATGACAGTAGACTACTTTTAAAGTAACAAAAATAGTAGAGAGTGGGGAAATATTGATAAAAATGTGGGTTTAAATAGAACTTCAGTTTTATCATTATAAGGATAATGGATATGGCATTTTCTCAAACACTCATTTGATTTTCGAAAGCTTATAAATCCCATTCAATGCTTACTTATGCCTTTACATACCTCAAAAATCTCTAAAACCAGAATACTGGGCTATCTTGCAATTTTTTTTCCATAATAAGCTTAAAGCTCATTGTGATGATACAAACGAAGAACTGCTCACGTAAGTATGACATGAGGCAACTGTATTCTAACAGATTAACATGTTTCAATGGAGAATGCCCCTGTGTACGTAAATGACATTGCTAAAACTTGGTGAGAAAAAACACACATTTTGTTGCCAACATTTATATTCAAAGCTAGCTTTTGAATCTCTGTTTCTGGAATTTTTTCATTCGCAAACGTTCTACCTTGTGCAGAGATTCAGCAAGAAAGATATACATGCTTGAAAGCAGAAGAAGGTAATTATTTACTAATACACACAGAAAATAGCTAAGGTGAGCAAGCAAGATGTTAGGCTGAGCGTTAATGTGTTCACCGTCTCTGTAACATATCCAATGAGTTTTTGCTGGCCAAGCAGTTGTCAATCAGGAATTACTCTTTGAAAGAGGATAATCCTTAGTGTTGCTGAGTTTCCATCTTCTGATTTTCTGTTTTTCCTTTCAAATTTTTGATTTTTCATGTTAGTCTTACCTCTTCAGCTGCTTAAGTATCCACACTTCAACAGTGTCACCACAGCTTGCAATTTTACATTTTCTTATCTTGCATGGCCCTAGTCTAGGTACTTTCTCACAACTTAGCAGTTCTCCCAGATGTCTGAGCAAAAGTTATAATGCTGTGCTATATCAAAACTAGGTCATGATTCACAAACAGCTGAATCTCTAAGAGGAGGATTGCAATTTCACTTTCATCAGAATAAATAATAATAAACTCAATAAAATCCAAATAATCTGGGAGTAGGAAAGGATCTCTAGGGAGATCCACTCATATGATGATTCAAAAGCTCAGAAAATTCTTCATTCCTAACTTCAAGCTCTGAAGTAAACTGGACTTACATTTATCTGAAAGAAACCCATATGGCAATAACTTAGGGTGGAAATCTAAGACATTTTCAGATGTACACGAAAATTGAAAGATCCCACAAAGGCATCTCACTATTGACAAAAAAACAGACCAAAAAGCCCCACACCAAAACAAGGAAGAACAACACAAAAAAACACCAACACAAACTCCAAAATGTCTCACTGTGTTTTCTCTAAGCATGCCTGAAATGACTGTCTAGAGTTTATTTATGTCATGTATTTGAGAAATGAGAAAGAATAAGGTAAAATATATAAAAACACCAAATTAATGAAGGCTGAAGTTTTACAATATAACTTTTGATGTCCTTCTCTACAACGTCTGTTCCTTTTCTCATGTAATGGAATAAGAGCCACTGAACAAAATGAAATATGAGAAATAACATAGATGAAAAAGAAAATGCTTTTTTCACAGAGGATTAAATTAATTTCATGCAACTTGAACAGTTGTAAAAGTTGATTTTTCCAAAAGGGGCCTTGATGGAATTTCCATTGTTCAGTCAACAGCAGACAACACAAAATTGTAATGCTGAGTTCTTTTTGCAGGACAAAAAAAAAAATATACTGTAAGGTGAATTAGGGTAAAAGCTGATGGATAGACTGAAGAGTTTAGACAAAGACTCTGAATGATATGAAGCGTTCTGACTTGGATGAAAAAAATAAAAAAGAAAGTCATGCATCTAATCTAAAAGGAAGTATTTCAAGAGGAGTTTTCTATGGCTATGCAAATGGCTTCAGAACCATATGCATTTTTCAACTAAAACAAAGAACTGCAAACAGCCACAAACAGTAGACTATAAATTACTCACCACTACTAGACTAGTTATGTGGACTACTCACATTTCCATGGCTCATGTCCTAACTGGGTCATGAGTTGGCTTTCCTTATTGTTTACTGCTTGTCACCATTCCAAGTTTCCCTTTTCCCATGAGGGCCTGAAAGTTTTGGAACAGGCTTTAAATATCTGTGTTAGGGCATATTTAGAATTATATTTTAAAACAGTCCAAACACACTTGTTCTGGCAATAAGGGTAAGACACATGTTCTCTTAGATCAGATAAGGTTGCTTCAGTTCGCACTTTATTCCATAGCACCCTTCATCCACAGCATTTTCATTCATATTATTTGACTTGCAGAATATAGGCTGGAGACACTCAACATGGTCTTTTTCAAATTTCCTCATGGTCTCTGTTAAGGAAATTAGATATATCTGAGAAATTATCCCAACATTATTAAAAAATCTAATAAATTAAATATAATTAAACTAAACCGTGAGAAGATATTATTCCATTAGGAACAGGGGTGTCTCAAACTGTGAAACAGAAGATCCTATTTAGCACCTTGATTAGACAATGTGATAATTTTTAATACTTCTATGTTGTATTGCTGAAAAGAACTGAATATTTTCTATTGAATATTGAAAAAGAGTGATTTTCTAGAGGGTATTAATAATCATAGTGTACCAGTACGTTCCATTTGAGAAGCCAAACAGTGCTAACTTTCAAAAGCATAGAAAATGCTGCCAAAAGAGATAAACCATTTTTAAATCAGAAAGGTGATTTTTTTTTTCTCTTTATCTTATTAAACAGCAATGTACATTTCTACAATATTTATGCTTGCTTCTGTACTACTCATGGAGCCTGGGGAAACAATACTATAGATATGTGTATTTCTCTTGAGAAAACAGAGTGGAATAAGAGAAAAAGATCAAGTCCTAGCTTGCAGCTAGATGAATGAAAATGAAAATTTAGACAGAAAAAACAGTGTTGACATAATGACTCTAGGTAAATGTATTCATGGATTATCCATTAGCCACATGAGAAAAGTGTGGCATTCAAATATAATAGGAAAATTGAAAAAGTACTGTATATAACAGTTTAATGACTCTAACCATCAGTAGATTTTTGGGGTGGGGAGGGACGGACGGAGCTGTTAACTCCCACCTCCCATCAATGGTTACTTCACTGACTCCTTCGTTGTAAACCAGCATTTTTATTCTGAATAGAATTCTGTGTGATATTAGTGGCTGGACCAGTAGCTCCTTCCCCATAAATTTGAGTCAAGCTAGAGTCTCAGAAGAGTCTAAAAAGGCCTGAGAATGCCACCAAGAGAAGAGCAAACTGGCAGCTTCAGAAGTAAGAGATGGGGTGTCAAGAAAACTGACAACTACCATGCTTAGATATTTGACTAAACCTGTCCTGAATGTGATTAAAGAGAAAGTACAAAACTTGCTGGGCAAGTGTTAAGCTAAGTGCGAGAAGATTGCCCTGCCCCCTAAGTCCTGCCCCCTAAAAACAGCTACTTTCATCTGCGCAACCTTTCCAACTTAGCGCTGATGTCAGATTATACCATTTTTACATATTCTGTAAGTCTTAGTCACATTGTACCTTAGTTTTGGCACCTCCATGGATGTCACTTTCCCCAACTCTCTCGTAGTTTCCTCAGCTTCATTCTTGAGCCCAGATGCCTTTTCACTTCAGGGATTTTAAGAGAAATTATTGCAGTTAGAACAGTGCAACTGCTGCCAAGCATACTACATGTTTCAGTGGACTTTTCCATTATTTCAGTGTTCAAATGGTGGATTGGAATGTGACTGGAATATGTGGGGTGGAAGGCAAGAGTAGTGGAGTTTTGTTGTGGTTTAGAACAAGAAAACCTACTTGGAGTGTATCATCTGACTGTCTGTTGGTCTGGGTTTGTTCTTGTCATGGCACAGTATTTGACACAATCAATAGGATTCATTTTGTGTGTGGTGCTCTAGGAGCAGACCAAATGTGTTCCGCACAGCAGTGGACATTCAGTCTACAGAAGCAGATGAGAGGTTGATGTGAAGATTATAGTGTGGATATTACAAATCAAGGGGATACGAAAAAGCAACCTTTCAGCCCACAGAGTCACTCCTATTATGTAGGACATAAGCAGTCTTTGGCAGAGCATAAGTCCATAATACACTCAAAATATTTCTGATCTCCTGCGAGGTTGAGTACATTTACATTGCCGAGGGGAATGAACTCGAACATAGGACTTCTGATTGTTCACAAACTTTAGCTGCTAATTTATGTCCTAGTTTTGTTAAATACAAGTAGGCCCACAGAGACAGCTCTGCTGTGTAGGGAACCAGCCTTAGACAGTGTCACTGTGAGTCAACTGCTGCCAAATGGCCTCAGGGCAAGGACTCAATCCCTGGTCTTCTTTTATTTAGCAGAATAGAAATAGTTATAGAGATCTTGGGTAAGAAGTGAGCTACAGGGTTAGTCCATGAAAGACTGCTACTCCCTTGTGCTGTCAAGTCTATTTATAGGCCTTTGTACAGAAAAAATTCAGGATTTTTTTCTCACTTTAATATTATTTATGAAGATATGTTTAAAGACCTGGGAGGGACAAACAACAGCAAGAAATGCTTCCCATTGCCACTCTTAAAAACAGCATCAACAAAGTTTCTTGCAGTTTTTTTCCTGTCTACAGAACGCATTCTATTTTCTGAGAAAGAAAGGTGCAACCCACATTTAAACCTTCCAGTTTCATCCTCAAGTCCTATATATTTGGTTTTTAGTAATTTCTTCTGCAAGGAGCAGCTTAGAAAAATCAGTCCTTTGGAAAGCACACACACCCTCAACTCTGAATTACAAATAAACTTTTTATTATGTACCCAACCTCTTTTGATTGCTTTTGTATCTAGAAGTTCATTTTACTGCTTGCACAGAAAAGTTTTCTCTCTGACCTCTTCTAACAAGCCAGCACTCCTTTAAAGCCCATTTGACAGTGTCTGTTTCATGTTTGGAGAAAGAAGGGAGATGAGATCAAGAAAACTTAGCTATAGGCAAGTGCTAGCAAATGCACATAGTCCTTATTGGGTAGGGACATGTGCTGTGACTGGATAAATATGAAATGAGATTTTAGCTGCAGAGCAACCAGCTTTTAGAGCACAGCTGGAGACAGACAGAAAATGCCTTGTGTTACCAAACAAGAATTATGCAGGTGATAGGGCTGTAAATGCATTGATCCTATCTGAATGTCTTTGGCTATGGGAATGCTCATGAGACAAGCTCTGACTTCCTGCCCTTTTGATGCTGAGCATGCTTCATAGGAAGTTCTCAAACACCCTTTTTTTTTTTAAGAGATATTCTAGCACTACATGTGACTTGTTTAAAAGGGTGGTGATTAGCTGCTGATGCAGGTGCACCCCACTGTTAATGTGGATACCTCAGGGCTAAATGTATTTCACCTCATGGAAAATCTGCATGGGAAGCCATGATTGCAGTCTTCAAAGTAGGGCTATTCTAATTTTACTACTCAAGTAGGAAATTGGGTTGATGGAAAAAACTGTATATCACAAGTCACTGAAAGTAAAAGAATTGCCTTTTCTACATCTTTAGCCTCACTGGGCGTTAGTTCCTTTAGCATGGGTCTACTAAGTATGGGAGAAAGGAGAGAAAGAACCATCTTCTTTTGCATTCATCATACTAGTGATCTTTAACATCAGTAGTATTTAAATGTATTTTAGACAAAAGTAGCATTAGATATCATATTTAGACGTGCTGCAAATACAACTTCCCACCCTTAAAATTTTAGAAGCATTAAAATATATACTTGACAATCAGAATATAATTTTCCTTTATGGGAAATCAATAAACAGCCACATGCAAATTAAGACTATACATTCATATTTGATAACATAGATTTTCCTGGCATTTCTGTACTCTACAATGCTCATTACCAGTAAAATTTGTTATTTTTACATGTCATGGAAGGGAAATTAAAATAGAAATCCTACAATCAGGTAATCAGAAAGAAAAATGGAACAATATGTAAAGGAAAATATGCAGTAACTGATTTTTTTTTTTTAATTAGCTGGTGAGATATATATATATATATATATATGCATATGTGTAGTATAAACAGTTTTGGAGTTTAAGAAATTAAGTTATTTTGTATCCCAGTCATAAATGTACACTTGACTGAAGGTCTGAGGATCAATAGTTCTCCATAGGATAATTTTTTTGCAATTTCAGCCATTCCTGCCAATATAGGAAGTGTTCTGGTTTATTTTGGAAGTTAGATTTTTCTTTTAGAAAGCTAAGGAGTCCCACTTAGGCAAATTCTTAGCAGGTTGGTGATACAGATGGAGTCTATTTGATTTTTCTTGTACAAAATAATAGAACACTTCTGGTACATAAATGTTTTAACCATCTAGAGGCAGTATTTTAATATTGTTTTAAGATTATGTTAGGTAACAAATCAGCTTTAATTATAAAAAACAGCGGAAAGGATGGCATAAAAATAGCAGAAAACCCAATCCATAGCCAAAGAATACACTGTATTCTGCCAGAGACAACAAAGAAGAAGGTACTACCTTCAAACAAAATATAAGGACATCTGCCCACAAAAACAACATGAACATGGAGAAACAATGAAACAACATACTTGGGGAAAAAAACAAACAAAAAAAGGAAAAAGAAACAAAGACCAAAAGAAAAAGAAAAAGGAAAAGAAAAGAAAAGAAAAGAAAAGAAAAGAAAAGAAAAGAGAAAAGAGAAAAGAAAAGAAAAAAAAGAAAAAAAAGGAGCACTAACATTAGCTTTGCTGACTTACTTTTGTACCACAAAGATGCTAATGTATAATAATTGAATAATGTCCTGGACTCCTCAGGGTGCAAAATGCTGATGCGCAGACACCAGAAAAAGGTGTAAAAAAATGAAAGATAAACATGATAGAGATCACAAGAGAATAAGCCATGTGATTAAAGGAGCTATTAGGGTTTACTAAAACTGCTTTTCTATATGCACTAGACATTTTTCTTTTATCATATTGAAGAAAAGAAGAAATAAGGTCTTAAATCAATAATTCATATGTCACAGGCTGGAGCAGGACCACGTTTCTCAATGAAGCAGGCAACACCCCTTCAGTCAGAGGAAGTCTTTTAAAATACGTAGCTAGAACAATGGTAGAATTACCACCACACACGTATTAAATGATTTCTATATCTCCTGTCCTTATGGGTGTGTATTTACTGGCTGTGGTGCAATACCACTATAACTGCTCCTTTTTATGAAGGAGTAACAGTCAAGAATGAGACTCTGGCATTACTATAAATAACAGTTAAAACATCACAATAACAGCTGGGAGATTCATTTTGGTGTCGTCAGTAAATTTTCAGCATAATACAGAACTGTTGTGGAATTACAGGACTGAATTTGTAATTATTCTGAAATAATTCTTGAAAAGTTGATGGAGACCTATTACACTACCTTTACATTGCATTCCCTATGGGCATCAGTGCACCACAATTTTAGGCAAAGAAAATAGTATTTAAGTAGAAATTTCTGCCAATCCTTCGAGAAACATTCTACAAAATGAAAAGACTACAGTTGTGTCCCACTTTCAATATAGCCAGAATATGCAATGATTTAGCGCACAGGTAGTACATAGCCTCTTATACTAGCTTTTTCAAGCAGTAAAATGTCCTCCCCAGAGAGTAATCCTCCTTTACTTCTCTGCAGTGCTGCTTTTATAGTTTTATTATTACTCTACCTTTTCTTCAGATGTAGTAACTGGTATTTAAATAAATAATATAGGGAAAAGAAAAATGCTTGTAGATAAATTGGAATACTGGTGCTATATTTGCTTTCTTTAATGGACTGATCCTTTTAACAGTGTTTCTACCTCATTTTCCAGAGTCTGGAATGATCAGGCTCTCAAATTTAGTGCATTGAAACAGGTAAAATAATTCTCCACTCTCTGCATATGTTCATATATACATACAGAGATATGCGTGTCTGTGTGTATATGTATATGCATATGCATATGTGTATGTATTCCCAACTCATCTGATCATTTCTGCTCATGACAAGATGACTAGTTCTATGTTTCCCAACTAGATAATAAGGACCAGGAGAGGCAGATATACAGAGACTGGCTTCTGCTCCCCCATCATCCTGTAGACTGGATAATCTAGGCTACATGACGTATCATGGAGTCTAGGCAATGGTAGGTAGTGATTTGCCATCACAAATACAAACCCATCAATTCCACCTGAGGAACTTGAACATCCTCAATAGCATATTTCTGTTTAGGGCCTAAAAAGAGAAATATTTTTGACAGATAATTCCTGCATACACTTAATTTCTAGGAAAAAACTCATGCACTGGTGGTTTTTTTTAAAAATGAACACATTACTAAAGAAAAACAGAAGAACATGAAGTATTTCAAAGCTTCATTTATACTGATAGTCACATAAACCTTCACTGAAGTTCTGTGTACTGAGAAGAGTTGGTTCTATATACTGTGTTGCTTATATTTCAGTTTATGGAGAACAAACTTTTAAGGCAAGTTTAATTTATGTGAACTTAAAACCAGAAAACAAATAAAACCCAAACCACTGAATTGTGGCTACATGACCCATGTCTCTTCTCCTTCTTCTGCTGTTGCCAGCAGTTCCTGTAATATCTAAGGCTGATTTGAAGAGCTACCTGCATCTAAGTAGGGATATTACCTGCTCTAGCTAGTACAAGACTGTGATTAATCAGTGCTTATTTTGTTTCAGTGCACTCATGAAGCCTTCTTTTTACTAAGGAGTCTTACAGACGAATACAAATTAGCTAAAAGTTTTCCAATCAAACTGTAAAAAATATTTAAACAAAGCAAAAATACATGTTGAATAATTGGCAAAAAAACAGGCTCATCACTGAAACATTCAAGCTTCTTGTATGGAAAACAAAAAGTACATGAAGATTTATTTATGGTAGTTAACACTTCTGACTTTAAGAAAATTTTTCAGTGCTGTGCTTGGAGAATTTTTCTGAGTTGAAAGACTGTCTCTCCATTCTGCACATTGAAAGTGCTTTTCAAAGAAATTTTAAGTTGGACTGAAACCAAGGGGCTCATAAGTCTTAGTAGGAACAGGGACCTATTCCTAGCAGTTTATTTTCATCTTGCAGTACATTTTGGTTTATTTGTCTGGATTTCCTCTGGTATTTAGATTCTTGCCTTGTTCTTTTCTCTTTTTATCATTGTAAAAATTAAGGAGCTACCTTAACCCTTAGCAAAGAACAAATCATGGGCACGTATGATGTATTTATTCATTCAGCCTAACTTTTGACTTCTTATCTAACCAAATTAGAAAGATAAACTAATAGCTTATTTCCTAAGAATCACTTTCTGAAGGAATCTACCCCTCTCCATTTATCAGACTGAAAAGTTAGGTCACTAGCTTAGTCATGTAATCTGAATGCTAAGAGTTAGCATGAAAATGTACACAGAGGGAACGCTTCTCGCTTGTAACTGATCTCTTTGTAATAGTTCTATTTCCAGGTAAAATATGAATTAAAAAAAAAAGGAGGGGATACCTAAGAGTCAGTCAACACCACTCACAAAGTGTTATGCTCTATTCTTAAAGGCTGAACTGATTTTGACAGTTCATTCTGGACCTCTATTCATTTACATCCTCATAATCTTTAACTCTCCTTCCTGCAGGTGAGTCTCTTCATGAAAGTAATTTCTATGAGAGTAAACATATGGAGGAAGCTGATCGCCTGATCTTCATATGAACTTTCATATTTGCTTTTGTGGATGATGTGCTGGTGTGTGCTCCCAATAATCAGTAGTGGGAGTTGAGTAAGACGAATCCCTATTATTGTGATCTAATTTATCTTCCTCCTCAGGAAATGCACTTGCTGAAGTCGACATTCCTATTGAAAGTATGTGAAAAAAATTGAACATTTTATTTAGCTAAAATATGTATAATAGCTAAAAATAGCTTGTAGCATTTCTATGGCAGTGTCCAGCTGCCACATGTTTAAAGCAACCTTGAAATTACCTGAAATTATTCCTATTCTAGGAAGTGCGAATGAAATACGAATACAATAGAAATGACAGTGTAATTGAATATTACTAGTTGTTCATTTCTTATTATACATCTAGACAGAAAAAATGCTGCTTTTTAAAATAGACCATGGCTTGTCTTCTTTTGGTTTGGTGAGAAATCCTGGCTATCCTGAACTTATAGGATCTCAAAAGTGATATCTTTTTAAAAGGCTGCAAAATGACTAAATTATAGCAAAGATTTTTTGTTTTAAGAAGACTTTACTGCTGCTTGATGCAAGAAAAAAAAACAAGCAACTTTTTAAACTAATACCATTAACAATTACTGTTTAATAACACTGTATTTTGATTCTTAGAATAATTTCTAAGCAATTGAAGTTCTCTTGCAGGATTTCAAATTTGCATCTAAAAATGAAAAAAATATTTATTAACATTCATTACATTATGACTCAAAAAATTAATTGCACATTATTTTATCAAAAGTTATAGAAAGTTATGACAAGGTTGAAAGAAAAGTGGTGAAATAAAATCTACTTATAACGTCCTTTTCTCTGGAATTTTGTTAATGTATAATCCTCTTCTCTGGGGCAACTTTTTAGTCTTCTGATGACCAAAATACTTTGGTTTTCCAGACATTTCAAGATTGTTTAGATATATTTCAAAAATGAAATGTGGTGTTGGATAAGAAATTCAATTTTCTGTTTCATAAGCTATGTAGAAAAGAAGCATACACTGAAAAAAATTCTGCATTTCTGTAAAAATAATTATCTTTCTTCATATCAGTTTTAAATGAAAATATGTATTCCTGTAGAATTCTTGGAATACATCTTGGATAAGTAAAAAATATAAACAGTATTAATAAATAAAAAAATGTTTAATGACAGAATTGCTGTTTTTAATACAAGTACATCATATAAGACTGTAAAGGTAATAGGGAAAAACAGTACAGTTCTGTACAGCTTATTTGGCTTCTATGATACCTTGCCTTGTGTCTCATTGAATACTTTTCCACATTAGTGTACAAATTTATCACTGCTTTTAGGTGTACTAACATAAGAAAATCTGAATGCAATATTGTTCTGCATTATTAACCAATAACACTTGTTGAACTCAAATGACAAAACATTTTTCTTCCTTTTATGCTTACAGTGGCTGACAAAATAAAAGTTACTTGTTGTTTATTACTCAGTTTGTTGGGTTTTTTTTTTTAATAATCAGTTTTATGATTTTTCAGGGTCTCAGGTAACAACACCAAAAAATATTTGTAAAATAATCCTGAAGAAAATATTTGAAAGATTAGACAAAGTCAACAGGTAGATTTTAAATATTTGGTTTTACTATTTGTAGGTTACATGTAGTATCAAAATTGAAAGACATAAATTCCATTAAAAATATTTTATTTGCTATGTCTTAATAATTTTAAACTTTTCCTCCAAATATGTAAATTTTAATATCTATTGAAAATATTTTTTTTTCACATATATGCATACTGAATACATATTATCAAATAATTACTGGTTAGCTCCTAGGCTAATTGCTATTGTCAGTATTGAATTTTCAAAATTATCTTTGAAAGCTCCTTAAATGACCTTGTGAAGTAGCTTTAAAAAATATCTCTTATTCTTAAATAGTTATCCATCTTCACTTCTGTAAGGGTAAAAAAATACAATGTTGATCTTTAATTTTGACTCTAAACATTTCAGTATACGCCTGTAAGAATAATACTTTATAAATAAAGTAAGAGTTGCAACAGAACAATTATGCCCAGCTTTCCTAAATTGTATGTTTGGTAGTTCCCTCAGCAGGGCCTCAAGAACTGTTTCTCTCTTCAGGATGGACTCAATTTCTTTGCAAGGTGACAGGATCAGATTCTTAGCCAAGAAACCCACTGGCTTCTTGGCAACCTCTACTGTTTTGAGCAGTTTGTGGCTATTTTATCCTACTAGCAAAAAGGGTATGGATGGAATAGCAGCCTGATTTGAGTCATGCCCAACCTATGACAGTTGGAAATTTATCAAGAAACATATTTTATTTGAAGAAATATATACATAAAATGTATATGTGTACATATATACACACATATATGTATATATTTATATATAAAAGTAAAAGTGATGCTTGTCTTAGATGTTCACATAAAAAAAGGTTGCACTTATTTATTTGTTTATAATTTGTGAAACTGTAGCACATTAGCATTTACAAGTCCCAGCATGATTAGATATACTTTGGGTGAAATAAGAAAAAAGGATATTTTTAAAGAAATTGCTATTTATGCTGCTGGCTTTTTTTTTTTTTTTTTTTTTTTTTATAATTTAAACCCATGTTCACACTCTCAAATGCATTGGAAGTTGTAGCAACTACCAATACGAAAACATTATTGCATAGATTTAATGTACAAGCATTAGTTTTCTTCTTAGAAAATGTACTTTGAAGTCTGTGTTGAAATGGAGGGCCACAGAATTACAGAATAGCTGAGGCTGGAAGGGACTTTGGGACATCATCTAGTCCAACCACCCTGCTCAAGGATGGTTACTTAGAGCTAGTAATCCAGGACAGTGCACAGATGGTTTTTGAAAGTCTCCAAGTATGGAGACTTCCTGTGAACCCGTCTGTGAAACCTGTGCCAGTGCTTGGTCATCCTCACTGTAAAAAAAAAAAAAATTGTTTCTTTATCTTTAAATGGAATCTCCTGTGTTTCACTTTGTGCCTGTTGCCTCTGGCCCTGTCACTGAACAAGAGTGAAAAAATCCTGACTGTATTCTGTTTTCACCCTCTCTTCAGGTATTTATATACATTGGTGAAATACCCCCTCCAAAGCACTCTCATCTGTAGGGCAAATCTCACAAACCTCTCAGATTTTCCTCACAAGGAGAGGTGCTCATTCATCTCACTGTCTTGTCATCCAGCCCATATATCATCATTTTTCTATACAAGGATCTCATGGGCGACAGTGTCAAAGGCATTACTGAAGTCCAAGTAGACAATATCCACTGTTCTCCCTCATCTATGAGGACACTTACGTTCCTACCAGTGGAAACATCTATGCCAGAGTTAGACGCTAGCATAAAACAATCTGGGCACTGCAAGTGGCTATTGATCTTTATAATCCAAAAGAGAATATAGAAAATGACAGTTCACACATTTTCTGAAAAATAGGCAGAATACCCATAATCAAAAGAGAAGATATTTTTTCATGCTGCTTGCACTTTTAAAAATGAAAGATGAAATAGTATGTCACACTTCTGTAGATATTTCTCTGTGTTTTGGCTTTCCTGTTGCTTTACTGAAATTGAACTATTTCCATATTACTGTCAAACTTTGTAGAAAAAAATGAAGAATTTTCTCTCAGAGATTACCAAGAACTAGAGAATGATAACTAGATATTGCCATCTTCACTTTACTAATGAGGAAGTAGAGACATCTTTTGCTGAAAATCACAAACTTACAATTATCTTATCCTAATGTTCATTTATCCAGTTAGGGTAAAATGAGTCCCTCAAAAATATCTCCCTGCAAAAGATGTATCTATAAGAGGAAAATATACTCACACTAGCATTCCTTGTCTGCATGCAATAATCAGATGTTTGCAGATGCCCAACCCGGTCTCTTAACTGTGCAGGCAAATACATCTTTTTTATGTCCAGCTACTGGAAAAGTGGTTACATTTTAAGGACTTATTTTGGGACAACTGACTGGTTTATTTCATAAGTAGCTGTATATATATACACATATATATATATATATATATATGCTATATATATATATAACATAAATACATTTTATCTAAAACAATGACGCAAATTTTACTAAAATCGGTTTTTATAATCTGAAACCATACAGAACACATGAGTTTCCAGTGGAAATTAATTAAAAGTGTGAACAATTCTATGATTTCCCTGCAAAAATTAATTCTGTTTTGTGACTACATTTTATAAATTATTTTAAAATGTGTTACTAAGAACTATACAAAACTACAAGAGAATTTTATCAAATTATCTGAGTAGTACTAGTATAGAAATAGAATCAAAATATTGCTACATAATACAAGTAAGTAAGAACTTTCTTTTCCTTCATAGGAATATTAAATGGACCAACTCTAATTTTTAGACAAGTTGCAGTCACAGAATACCAGTTGGTAAAGTACAAATGAAAAGGTGAACATACCCTAGTCATCTAAATATTAGTCACCTAAATTTAATGAAAGGCAGAGTAAGAACGAGACAGCAAGGACCTTTTTTTTTTGTGTATATATATATATATATATATATATATATATATATATATATTTGGAGTTTGGTGTATTTTAATGTTCATTGTTATCTTAAAAGGAGGTGTACTTATTTATCTTGTCCTGTTGTGTCCTACGCTACACTATGCTATCCTATCCTAATCATTAGAGCCACTAAATTAAGACAACTTTGGGTTCCTTTCAAGCACTTTCGCCAGATACTTCTGCTTATCCTACCATACTCATCATGTCTGATCTCAATTTTTTTGAGACATTGACCCAATAATGGGTCAAATATATTAATCTTTTTTCCTGTTTATGTATAGGTATGCATATCTCTTTTCATACTGCACCAAAAGATACATGTTGGGTTAGGTGGCTATTATTTTGTATTAAATGAGCATAACTGAGTGCTAGAAAGAAAAAAAGTTTCTTTACAATCTTGCAACTGTAAGTTTCTTTCCTTTTAGGTAAAAATTTGTGAAAGGAAATAGAGGTTGATAAGAATCACCACCCCTGAAATATAAGGCAATATTAAGCTGAAGGAAGTTTCTGGAGTGCAGCATAAGGAAGTAGAGATAGGAATATATTGGGAACAATGACACTGAAGCATGAGTCAAGCAAAAAACACTGGAGAAGATCAAGGAAATAAGCCATAGATTCTCAAAGACAGTGGAGAGTGAGATTACTAAAACCCCAAAGATAGTGTACTCCATAATTGAGAACAAAAGAGCAGACTCCCTATTCAATGAAACAATCAGCTTTGCAAAAAAAGCAGGTGAGGTTGTTTATTTTATTCTGTTTCACTGAGTAGATCTGATTTTAAAGTTACTTTGTTTTAGTTGGTATTCCAATAATACAGTTTTACAGATACAAAGCTCCTTGGTATTTAAAGCAACTTATGTCTCCATCAGGACCAGATGTTCCTGATCAATAGGTTAATCGGTGCCATAGAATGAAATAATGTGCAATCATCTGAAAAATTATTCTCTAGTCCCGAGAATGCACAAATCACTTTCATAGTCATCATATTCTCAGTATGACCTACAGTGGTTAAAAATAAGATTTACATAAACAGAAAAAAATATAAAGACAGGGCGAAACCTCATGTATATAAATGTTTGTGTAAGATTGTGCACTTTTTTTTTAAAAAAAAAGCCCTGATATTTATTAGGCTACATTTTTATATTGGGGGAGAGGGGGAAAGTGAGATCTATAGAGAAATGGATGTACAATAATTCTAAGAATGTCTTTCACTATGCAAAAGGCATAGTGATATTTGGCCACACAATTAAATTGTCATAATGAAACACCTGGTGCTACAAGTTTCTCTTTGCTTGGTTGTGGGGTTTTTTTATTTTCTTTTTTTTTTTAATTAACTTATATTTTAGGGATGTGTAATTTGATGTAACAGTTGCTTTTCTTCTTTTTAATGACTTACAGACAACCGAATTTGTCTCTACATTTATAAGAGACAGTTTGGAATATTTCTGTTATTATTAAGAAAAAAGGAAAGAACTTCAGGAGTGGTGAAGATAAACCTCTTACAGTGGCATGCAAAATTCAGACTAGAAAACCTACTTATCTGTATTAATTGACCTCTGCAACCCTGGTGTGTGCTGAATCCACTGACTTTCAGTGTAATAACCACATTATGATCTCACTTGCACTGGCTAACACAAGTCCTCATTAATACTACTATGCCAGTAAAGCCCATAAATTCCTTATTATATTCATAATGTAATGTTAATTTCATAATATATCTTCGTATCAATTCTCAAAATTTAACTCCTCACACTGACTATAGACTATCCACAGTCTATCAGGCTATCCAGTAAGTTTCCCACTAATTCAGTAGTAAACAGTTTTTCACTAGCTATGTTCTCTCCTATGTTTTACCACAGTTGCAAGACAAATATTTAGTTATGTTATGTAGTCTTTTTCTCTCTCTTGGACTGTAAGATACCTATACCATAAGCAAGTAGATCTGTTCCTGCAAATAAAATGCAGTGACTGAAGCATTGATTCTGTTGTGAAGGTTAATCCCACATTTAATAGCATATTTTCCACATCTAATATTATGAAAAGCTGAAAAAATACCAGTGAATCATAAAGGTTACTGATGGAGTGTCACATTAAATTACTTCGTTCATACAAAAAATGCACTGGTTCAATTGCTACCACACAATTCTTCTTTTCTTTTCTCCCCATCCATCTTCCCTTGCTTGGGGGGAGTTGCATGTCAGCAGAAAGCAATGAATATAGTGAAAAATTTTAATTCTTATTCATATATACATGTCTGAAGAAAGAAACATGATTCCATTTATCTTAAGTAGAGGCTTCTAACTCCGCTGTGAAATCAGCATGTAATGATATGAGGGAATTCACAGATTTTTAAACAAATTTGGAAGCCAATTTAGATAGGCATTAGGAAGTACTCGCTGCTGTAGTTATATCATTATGCAGAGAAGAATGTAACATTTATTGGGTAGGAGAGAAACTGAGCAAAAGGAACCTTGATTTTGTAGTCTAGTGCCGGAGAGACTGCCTTGGGATGGAAAAGTGCTTTTGTCTGGTATGTTCTTCCACTTTTCCATATGAATTTTATTCAGTAACTTTTAAATGCAAATGCAAAAGAGTCCTTGAGGAGTAGGAGGATTCCCTTAACTGAGAATCTAGCATGTACAGTACTAAAGAGTTGTTAAAATATATGTGCAGCACCAAAAGGTGTCACAAATGTTCCACTGAAGTGAAATCAGTGGATTCAGTGCACACCAGGCTTACAGAGGTCAATTAAACTGCCAAGTAGGCTTTCAGGTCTGAGTTCTGCATGCCATTGTAAGAGATGTAGGCATAGATCACTCAGTTATGTTGTGTGTATGTTAGACAATGAGAGCACAGGAAGTACCATATTCATGCAGAGCAGTTGCATGGAGGTAGAAAATCAGGACCCCTGTGAGATCTTAGAAGTGGTGGGTTCTAATATTTTGGACTCATACCTAAACTTGGCCAGTCCAAGCTACCCCTAAGTAATCTATAAAGCAACTAAATGAAATAGAAACAAACAAACAAACAAACAAGTTGAAGAAAGAAAGAAAGAAAGAAAGAAAGAAAGAAAGAAAGAAAGAAAGAAAGAAAGAGAGAAAATCTATGAAAAACCCCAAAGCAAACAAGAGAGAATATATTCTTTAAATATTCCCAAACTTGGTATTATCTTATTAAATAGGAACAAATTACTTAATTAATGGATGAAGGGAGGTAATATTAAACAATGATAATATTTCATGATTTTTTAATAGAAAAATAAAATTTATAGCATTTTCACTTCATCATATAAAATCACCTACCTTTCAGAATTAATTTTTATTCTAAGGAAGCATGCATTCCACATCTGTAAAACTTCCTAAACTATCTCAGATTACTCCTCAGTTCTGCTTAGCCAATGAACTGCACTGTAGAAGTGCTAATTCACTTCCAAGACTTCTTTTGGAGAAAATGTTTAGAGCATTTTAGAACAGAACTCCTGTGTAATACTGAGGGCAATTAAGTGCAAAGACTGCTTTCAGTATTCTGCATATCTCAAAAGCAGTGTTCCATGAAGTTTTTTGACATCATCCCAGCAGTCTTTGAACACCATCTCCTGCCCTTCTGCTACATTGTCTGGTAAATGGCCATTTTAGGGTTTTAACAGAATCTACCCTCATGAATTGCAACACAGCCTTCAGAGCATTCCAGAAAGCTTCAGCTGCAATAGAAACAGCCCCAAGAAATAACACCTAAGCTTTCTCAGAAGGCCAACAAGGCCATCCTATTTAATTCACAGGAATACTTTATAAGTACTGGATATTGTGGTTATGGCAGACTGCAGTCAAGGTAGTGGTTACAAATCTCTCTGCACTAGCTGACTTTGGAAACCAGAATCATTAACCATGTTTAGATGCACAGATTTAACTATTGCTTGTCATTCATTTAGTGCAGAGGAATGTGTGTGTGTGGTCTTGTCACTGCCTGGGGCTGCTTTTATGATTTGGTGCTGAGGCTGGGCTGAGTGCTACACTTCTGTACATTTAACTCAGGTAATGCACCTCCTGCTGCTAAGACTGCACTTCTAAAGATCCTTGGGTAACTTGCACCAGGCTGTTGACTCAAATGTTAGCATTGGGAAAATAGGCTGTAGGACAATATAGACACAAAATAAATAGATACAAGATGTCTGTGAATAAATTTATATTACATAGACTTAATGTCAATCAGAGAAATGAAATTCTGAAAATCTCTCTGTGAGAAACAGAGGATAAAAAGTACAAAAACTGAAGAAAGCTCAATGAATTACTTTAAAAGATTATATGCCCTGATTTTGTGCCGTAGAAAAAAATCTGTACCAAATGAGTATAAATTCCTTTGGAACTTATGAACAATAATGCCTTGCATATTTCTTTTTTTAATATTTAACAAGAGAGAAAATGTTGAGAGCTGCATGAGCTACAGAACAATTTCACAACTCATTGATTGGAACAGTCTTGCACTTTGTCCTTCTGAGATTCAAAACACTGATAGAAGAGCTCAAAGTTAAAATAAAATTGCCTTATTCATATGAATAATTCCATATTCAGAAGTCCTCCTGAGGATTATTAGAAGAAAATAGGAACATCATTATGACCCATGTTAAAATGGATAGATGATGGATTAAAGAGAGGAGAGAGGTCAGAAGTGAAAAGTGAGAACTTGGAGTCATTTACATTAAAATAGATGGAACCTTGTGTATAGAGGAAATTATGCAGAAATATCACATCAGGAGAGAAAAGTAGAGGGTCACAAATTGGAAGAGAATCAAGTGAGAGAGATGTTATGTGACATAAAGTATAAAAGCTCTGCCTCTGTGAAACTATGAGCTCAGATCTCTTAGTTATAAGAGGCAGGTTTTCTTTTGCATCATCTTTTATCTGTCTGTATATCCTAGGTTACAGATTTTTTTCTTCAAGAAAATATCCTCTACACTGGCATACAAGTTTTTTGGGCTTTGACTATCTCATCCATGGTGTGATAAATAAAAAGTGTTGCCATCCAAACCAGTGTGGTCTTACTTGCAGAAGGAAGTGCTAGAAATTTGAAGAGGGATGGTACAGAGAGCCATTCTTAGAACAGTAAGACTACGTCTATTTGTTAGTTATGCAATGCTCATACAATTATCAAAAAGAGAAGAAAAACATATTGGATAATGAAAACACTGGAGAAAAGTTTTGAAAGTGAGATTTTTACATGCTTGTAAAGCACTGCACACAAAACTATGCTCAAGTACGAGATTCACTACAAATGGATTCAAGAGGAGAATTTGTACAGTATTGTATCCATAAAGCATGTCATCCATTACATAAACACAAATATTAAGGGAAATGCATTTAGGTAGGTAGAAATGCCAGCATTCAAATTACTATAAAATTAGATTGAGTAAAAAATAAAGGAAACTTTACAAGCAAGCCTAATATGGAAATTCCCTGTGGGTAAAAGTAAATATGAGAGACGGTGACATTTCAGAAATGTTCTGATCCAACAAAACTTAGGGAAAAAATCATCATAGATAGAGTTTAATACTCTACAAACGCTGATATTTTCAGCATATATAAAATATATTTGCACCATCTCAAAAAAAAGTTATTATAATAGAACTAACCTAAATTGCAGAAGTGGAACAATGTACTTGAAAAAAAAAAATGAAACTTATAGAAAAATAAATATAAGCTGTAATGTGTTTGTGCAACATGCTTTTGGGGGCAGGGAGAGCGTGGTTGTGGGGATGTCTGTGTGTGCTACAGCAGGGGTGGCTTCTGTGAGAAGACGCCAGAAGCTTCCCCTGTGTCAAATAGAGCCAATGCCAGCTGGCTCCAAGATGGATACACTGCTGGCCAAGGACAAGCCCATCAGGGACCGTGCTAAGGCCTCTGGGATAACAGATTTAAGAAGACAGGGTGCAACAGCAATAGAAACCAGAGATAAGAGTGAGAATATGTGAAAGGAACACACCTGGAGACTCTGAGATCAGTGAAACAGGAGGGAGAGGAGGTGCTCCAGCCACCAGAGCAGAGAGTCCTTGCATCCAGTGGTGAAGACCATGGTAAAGCAGCTGTTCCCCTGCAGCCCATGGAGGTCCATAGTGGATCAGAGATCCACCTGCAGACCATGGAGGACCCCACTCTGGAGCAAATTCATGCCCAAAAGTGGCTCTGATCCCATGGAGGGTTTGTGCTGGAGCTGGTTTCTAGCAGGAACTGTGGACCCATGGAGTGAGGACTCTGTGCTGGAGCAGGTTTGCTGGCAGGATTTGTGACCCTGCAGGAGACCCACGATGGAGCAGTCTTTTCCTGAAAACTGCATCCCATGGAAAGGGACCTGGAGCAGTTCATGTAGAGCTGCAGCCCTGTAGAAGGACTCACATTGGAGGAGTTCATGGAGGACTGCCTTCCATGGTAGAGATCCCATGCTGGAGCAGGGCAGGAGTGTGAGGAATCCTCACCCTGAAGCGGAAGAACAGTAGAGACGTGATGAACTGAGTGCAGTGCCAGTCAAGTCCCCCTGCACCACTGTGTGGGAGTACATAGGGAAAACTGGAAGTGATGTCAAGCTTGTGAAAAAGGAAGGAGTGGAGGGGAGGTGTTTTTATGATTTTTATTTCTCATTATCCTACTTTGATAATAAATTAAAGTAATTTCCCATGTTGAGGCTGGTTTGACAGTGATAGTAATCAGTGAGTGATTTTTTCCTGTCCTTGTCTTGACCCATGAGCATTCTGTTATATTTCTTCTCCCCTGTCCAGTTGAGGAAGAAGATTGACAGAACAGCTTTAGTGGGCACCTAACATGCAGGGTCACCCACCACATAAACACAAATGTTTATGTGCAGATGTATATCTCTTCTTGTCCAATACGTACATCCCAAAGGGAGAGTTGTTACCACGATCTTTCATTAGACTGCCACAATTTCTCGTATCATACTTAGGCCTTCACCATCACCCTCAGCTATAACGTTTTGCTTTCTCTGGTTCTCTATCAAATAAATGTGTGATTTTCATAGGTCACAGAAAAGCTCAGTTGTTGTGCACATCTCCTGAGGGGACAAAGTCAGGTTTTCAAAGCTGTCATGGAAAGAAAGCAAATATTGGAGTCCCTTCACAGACAAGCCTTCATTACTACTGTTTGACCTTAAAAAATCCCAAACCAGTTAGTCTCTCAGCTCCTCAGAAGAATCACATACCTCCTGTCTCTTCTCAGATCTCTCATTGACTCTGTCTTTCGCACACATTATTTCTCAGTACTTTGATCCCTGTGTCCTGAGTTCAAAAATCCCCCATATAGCGGATCTTGCTCTCTTCAGTTTTATTTCAGACAAGTGGGGTTTGCCTTTGGCATTGCTACAAAAAGCATTGAAAGAATAAACATCCTGTTACTGGAATGAGATGTACTCCCTTTAGTACATCTTCTGATTTTATACATTTGGGTATTATCATTTCTGTGACACCAGGAAGAAATAAAGAGAAGCTTTCCCTTTCCTTTTTCCCAGAAAGCAATGTAAGTGCTGGTAACATTTTATCTAATCCTTAAACTTCTGCTAACTTCTATCCTTCTGAGGTTTCCTACTGTTCTACTGCATTAAGAGAGAGAGATCCTTAGCTTAGCTCCCACCTACATAGACATTGACACTGTGGAAAAAAAAAAAACCACTGGGAAACCAAAAAACCCCCTCATCATTTCCTTGCCAGACAGGACTACCCTCCTTGCAAGTACTTGAAAGCTGTGTCTAAACAGAGAAAACACAATCAGATAAAATAATATGGGCATTAGTTAAAGTTATCACAGAAAAGGACTTTAGGATTTTGGAAGAAAGTAAGCTAAAATTATTTCCATGACCACATTTTTTCTTATCAATAAAACAGAAGACAGAATGTATTTGGTAGTATCTGCCGATTTTACTGATGGTCGTTTTTCTAGACAGCCATGCTGCACAAAATTGCCCAGCAGGCATGTGTGCCATTGCATGCTGGATCCCTAAAGGATCCGTGTTCCATTATATAATGATGGATTTTATTTTACACCTCATGGAGTTCCAGAAAGAGAGTACTGAATAGCAGAAACTCCCTATGTCTTTGAAATGTTCCTGGTCATTCTAGTACATGTTAAAACTTGTCCAAATTTATTGGCTCAGGTATCACACATTAGGTGTCTAGATCTTTTATTTCAGTTTGCCCATTAGTGTTGCTGCAGTTCTGAACTCTCCCTTACATGGAAGTTTTTGGCAGATTTGTCAGAATGCTGCCTCTTAACATGCCTGTACAAGGTGAGCCAGGAACACCTGGGATCCCTGAAGATTCTTGGTTCCTTAAAAATATTATAATTGATAAGATAAAAACCAATTTTCCTCCGGGAACCTCTTTAGAAGACCTACTGTTGAAAACATAAGCTCATATGGTAACTTTATGTAATGGCTATCATCAGGGGAATTGGAGTAAGTCAGTTTGCCACAAGGCTCTCTGTACCGAATTTTCTAATTTCATCATCAAATGGATTGCAGAGCAGAAATCGATTTTGTGCTTGCATTTTCCTTTCAGATCTTTTGGCCCTGGCTTTTACGTACATACTTTCAAAATAAATGCTAAGCACTATGCATTGGCAGCTTTAGATTACTGCAGTATCTCCAAATTAGTCTGTCTTGTAGAAAGACTAGGCAAGCAATTCCTAAATAAGGTGTTGTGTTTTAATTCCAGCTGGCAACTAAGCGCCACAGAGCAGCTCGATCATGCCCTTCTCACCCCACCCCCTGGTCCCTGCTTGGATGTGGGAGAGAGAAAAGTGACAAAACCTGTGGGTTGAGATAAAGACAGTTTAATAGGTAAAGCAAAAGCCATGCACAAATCCACTGCAAAACAAGGAACTAATCCACTGCTTCTCATGGACAGGCAGGTGTTCAGCCATCTCTAGGAGAGCAAGAGTCCACCAGGAGTAACCATGACCTAGGGAGACAAACACCACCACTCCAAACAGCCTCCCTTCCTCCTCCTTCCTCCAGCTTTATATACTGAGTCTGTGGAGTAACTACAGATCTGTTAGTCTAGCCTAGTTCCTGGAAAAATTATGGGTAAGGTTATATCGGCTACTCTTGAAAAGCATTTAAAGAATAATGCCATCATTGGTCATGGTCAGCATGGGTTCACAAAGGAGAAGTGCTGTTTAACTGATTTGATATCCCTGTGTCACCCACCTAGTGGGATGAAGGGAAGGCAGTGGAAGTAGTCTTTATGGATTTTAGTAGGGTTTTGATATTAACCCTCATAGCATCCTTCTGGACATGCCAGTCAGCTGTGGGATGGGTGGGTTCACAGTGCACTGGGTGAAGAACTGGCTGAAGTATAAAATGGTAGAACAAAAACATAAACTGATAGAGCAGTGGCTGTAAAACAACCCTCCAGAAAGGGATCTGGGGATTCTGGTCAACAACAGGTTCAATAGGCATCAATGTTTCCTGACAGCCCAGACCGCAAATCACATCCTGGGGCACATCAAATGTAGCATCACCAGCCAGTCAAAAGAGGTGATAATCCTGCTGTATTCAATGCTGGTGCAGCCTCCCCTTGTGTGCAGTTCTGGATCCCAGAATTTAAATAGGATGTGAAGGTGCTTGAACACGTTGTTGCGGTTTGGACAAATCTAGAAGTATATCCTCTGATAGAAGACAGGCTATAACCACCCATCCCCCACCAGATTCGGGAAAAAATAAATTTTCCTCAAAGGAAAATGAAAGAGATAAAAACTATTTATTTAACAAACACACAGGAAAGGGGATAATGATGCTAAATAATAAAACCTCTCGCTCTGCTGAGAGAAACCTGTGAAAATTTCAGAGTCCTTCCGTAGATCTCTCTCTCCCCCTCCTTGGAGCTGGGACAGGGTGGTGAGCCCACCTCCAGGGCCAAGGCCTCGGTGGAAAGTCCTCCCAATGTATTCTGATGTTGAAACCGTCCAGCAGAGAGAAAAGGAGAAAAACGAAGTCCCAGGAAAAAAAGTTCAACTCTCCGAAGGAAAGGACTGGGAAAAAAATGCCAAGAGCTGTCTGGAAAGAAAAGCAAGCGGGTGTTCCTTCCTTGCTCTCCTGCTGCAGCTGAAAAAAAGTCTCTATCTCTGTGTGACCTTGAACAAGCTGCAAACTGCTTTGAAAACGTTTTACACAGTTCTTCCTCGCCCCTCTCGGGCTCAGTTTAAAGGCATAGAAAGGGACAAAAATTAATTTCTGGGCATAGGGCAGCGAAATGGGACACACATCATAAAGTCACCCCAAGACACATTCAGAGAAGGGCAACAAAGCTGGTGAAAGGGCTGGATGGAATGTCCTGTGAGAAGCAGCTGAGGGCTTTGGGCTTGTCTAGTTTGGAGAAAAGGAGGCTGAGGGTCAGCCTCATTGCTCTCTACAGCTTCCTGAGGAGGAAGCCACATTGGAGAGGGAGGTGCTGATCTCTTCTCCCTGGTACCTAGTGATGGGACATGTTGAATGGTTTAAAGCTGCAGCAGGGAAGGTTCAAACTGGATATTATGAATCATTTCTTTACCAAGTGGTGGTCTAACACTGGAATTAGTTACCTAGAGAGGTGGTTGATATCCCAAGGCTATTTAAGAGGCATTTGGACAATACCCTTAATAACATGGTTTAACTTGGTCAGCCCTGAATTGGTCATGCAATTGGACTGGGTAACCCTTGTATGTCCCTTTCAACTGAAATAGTTCTATTCTGTTCTATTCTATTCTATCTAAGGCTTAATCTCTACAGTTTTAGGCTAATGCTTTATGTTGTTGAAGACTGATCACTGCATAAGCTGTTGCCTGGGAAACAAGCATGAGCAAAAATAATAGCTGTCCCTGAAATAAAGACTCACTGCACTTCAATAAAACTCCCCAGTATAGTTTTCTTCTCAATCTCTAAGTTCAGAGCATAGAATCCAAAACATGTGAGCAGTCTCTGAATGATTTGCTTATTTTCAAATGGCTGAACCCTTGATATAAGCAGTTCTGGAATAGATAGTATATTCTCTTGAACTTTAGATTTAGAGGAAGTTTGGTGAGGGATATTCATGTATAATGAAAAATCTGTTTTGCTGTTACTCGCTTGATATATGTTTTTTTTTTCTATGGCTTTGCAATAAATAGTACAACCAGTTGCATTACAAATGCCTAGAATAGAAAAAACATTGCCTTTCCTCTCATTATGGAATATTTAGAACAGGATCCATCTGCATTGACTTATGTATTTAAATGCTTGGGTTTGGACAGAACTCGAGACTGCAGGCTTTTAAGTTTAGTCATGGGATCTAGTTTGCTAATGCTGGCAACTCACAGATTGAGAGAGCGATACATGTGACAAACTGCAGATATTTACCTTAAACTGAGATATCTGATCCCAACACTGTTAATTAGAGGGTAGTTTCTCAGAAGCAAAGTAAGTTATCAAATGTCACTAGAAACTCCTTAGGGTATTTGAGACATTTTCATTAGGCTAGACCTGCAGCTGATCTCTGCTCTTACAGGTTGGTAACTGGAACTCAGACAAGATAGTATTCTATGTCAAATTACACTGAAAACTAAGGCAATTTAGGGAATTTTGAAAATTCATCTAAGCCCTACATTGTTGACGGAAGCTTAAACATTTATATTCAGACACTTACAGTTAGACATTTGGAGTCTGGAGTTTGAACCCATCTTAAAAGTTTATGACATTCTTGCTCAAAAATGTTCTGTACTTTCTAGTTCTTCTGCAACTTTTAATGACAACATATAAATTAATAAAAAAAAAAGTGTGGATGTGGGTTTTTCGTTTATTTGTTTAATTCTCGATCTGATTTGTAATGAAAATGAATTTTTATTTCTCTGTTCTGGTTTTGGCCAAGGACAGGGTTAATTTTTCACAGTAGCCACGAACGGGCAGAGCCTGGGTTTGTGTGGGCATGGCAAAAACCCTAATGTTATTCCATACCATCTTATGTTACTGCCTGGGGCAGGGGACTGTCTTGCTTCCTAGAATAAGGGTGTCCAGATGGGGAGGAAGCATGGCAGGAATAGGGTTCCACCACTGTTTCATTGTCCTGAGCTTGGTGAGCATCTTACATGTAATTCACTCTCTCTTTTACTTTTCATTTTCTTATCTTGTTGCTGTTTCCATTAAAATTGTTCTTATTTCAACCTGTGATTTTTACCTTTTTGTCCAGTTCTCAACTCCAACCTCCAAGCAAGAAAGGAGAGGGGAAGAGGGAAAGTGAGTGAGCCGCATCTGGTTTGGGAAAGTCTCAGTGAGGGCACTGAACTGGGGAGTACCATTCCTAAACCACAACATTCTTCCATGTACTAAAAAAATAATCTCTTAACTTAAACAGTCTAGATTCATATTTTGAATTGAGATAACAACGTCCTTCACAGATAGCTAGCCAGAGTGGAAAACCACATAAATATATGTCTGTACCCAAGTCCAAATCAGATCTGTTAAGTTTAAGGTCAATGGTTTACACTTTCAGTTTTCCTCATATCCCTATGTGATTGTTTTGCTTGCATCCACAACCCTAGATGCCTAGATTCTTATTTCACAATCCTGATATGGTTACTACAGAGGTTTCATATCAATTCCAACTAGAAGGGAAAACTCCCCTTGAGTGTTGGGGTTCCTCCCCCCTGCCATGGGGTCCTGGGAGAGGGGACCCTGGCCTAGGCATGGGGTTTCCCGGCTTCCTGGTCATATGTACCCTAATCCTGTTCCCCTTGGTTTTTTTTGAGTTCCCCTGCCGGGAAGGACCCTGGCTGTCCCATTGATTGCTCAGTTCTGGGCAGTCCCCCGGCCATGTGATGGAGAATAAAGATCTCTGAAACTTCTATCAAGAATCGGTCCCTATTTCTTTCCACGGGCCTCGCTGTCTAATACATGTTGCAGAAATCCCCGCTGCAACAGTAGAGAATTTGTAAGGTGGTTCAACCATTTGACCTGTATAGGTTCAGCACAATACTCCAAACACAGAATGACTTCTGTTTGTGCCTTCTCTTGCTAGTCTCTACTCAAGCACTGTAATGCTGTTTAGAGAGAACACATTAACACCTTGTTCAAGGAGGGGAGTATTGCATTACTCAGGGTTTTAACGTGGGCTACAAGACAAAGAGGTAACCCTTCTCAGTCTCCTTTAGCTTTCTTATAGTTTATTGTTTCTGCTGTCTTTCTTGCATCAGAATATGCCATAAAAATTATTTCTAGCAGAAGCAGTACTCAAATGTTTGTTTCAGTGAAAGGCTCCAAGACCCAGCTTTCTGCATTTTCTGAGACAAAACCTTTTATTATGAAAAGGACTTCTGTTTTCCAATTCAGCCCAATGGATACTTTTAAAAACCAATTAAAACATAATAATAACATATCCAAAAAGTCGGTAGTCTATTAAATAGTTGATGGTACCAGCAGTCTTTTAAGAATGTGTTTGAGAATTTATAACACCACCATTAGCATGAAATTAATGCTTGTTTCCCCTAATGAAGACCTCTGCAATTTATATCGGTTTTCATTAGTCTCTTAAATTTTTTATAATAAATCTCTTTGCAACCCATTATTGTACCTTAAATTCTTCATTTAGTTATCTACAATAGATTTGGTAATAAAATGCATTCTTTTTTTATTTTTTTCTTTTTTATTGTTGTTTTGGCTACTGTACAAAGAATGAACTTTGTTTTCGGTTTAAATTCTTAAAACAACACTACTCAAAATTACTTGAATTGATGATATACCAACTGTAAAAAAGGAAATAAATGGGGAAAAAGTAGAGTCACCTTCTAGTGCTGTTAGTTAGCTTGCTTTATCAAAGCTGCTTTGCTTTCTTCTCCTTATTGCATTTGGTTTCCCCTTTGTTGCTTTTCTCTTAACTGTGCATTTGAAAATCTTTTTTGTTGTAAGCTCATTGTTCTTTCAGCAGACAGCTGACATTAATAGCAACATCATACCATTCTGGGTATCATAATTCTCAAAATAAAGGAGTAGCAAAAGGAACTGCCAGCAGCCCTTTAGGTATCTCAACTTTGTATAGAGTACTTTGACAAGAAAAAACCACTTCTCCCCAGTGCTAATCTGATCAGAAAAAAAAAAAAAATCATTTTCAAGTCGTGTAATGGCTTCATGGATGTCAACATTATTTTATTATCTTGATAGTGAAACTTGGAAGATAATCACTCTACAAACGTTTTGTAATTCTTTTAATTTGTTTTGGGGCTTCACTGTTATTTTCATTATTATTGTCAGTGTTCCAAGCCTTGAAACTTTTAGGACATATGTTAGATCAGTACAATATTATATACAATTATTTATAATACAACTTTCTGTTCTTAATTACATTTGTTTGAATATAAAACATAGCAATAATTTGTGGGGTTTCATTGTGTTTGCATACCTTTGTTTTTATTTCTTTGACTGAGATTTTTTCACTCTTGAAATTCTAACAAGTTTTCTCCTATGGAAGAGAAAAACAGCCAGAAACAAGGAAATAAAATATCACTTCCAAAGCTACCTGTGATATTTTTAGGCAAAGCAAAGCATTTGCAGTTTAATTAGCATAATGATCTTTAGTAAAAACCAGCAATACAGAGTTTGCAAGCTAGAGTGACAAGGTAGAATTGGGGAGACATTTAGTAAGTTATAGCTTTATGTAGGTAAAGTAATTTACATCTTTTGACATTGTTTTCTTCATTTCAAATAAATTAATAGAGTCACTTGGATTGCTACAAAATATTTGTACTGAAAGCATGGCTATTACAGCACTTAACATTCCATTTATCAAATTCTAGTCACCTTTTAATAAGAAGATCCATGAAGACAGGAGTGGTTATATGGAGAAAGCAAGGATGGGCTTTCTTTAAAAATAAGACAAAATGTATCATTTACTACCTGTCAATTATGCCATCTTGAACCTAATTCATATTGTTATTTCTTTTGGACACTTCAAAGAGACTTTTTTCTTTTTTTCTGCTTTCTATATTAAAATTGACCGATCTTAGACTAGATATCCTGGAAAAAAAAGCAAGTTGTAGATATTGTCCTAGTGCCTGCTGCTGCTGCTGCAGTTGCTGCTGCAGTTTGGCTTTTAGCCAGCAGCACTTCTTGAAGGCTACATTGAAGTTGCCATGGGCACCGTAAGATGATCTACTAAGTGGAATAAGTGGTCCACTAAGTGGACTTTTGGTCATCCTTAGGCATTCTGTGAAGGTAGGGTGAGGCCAGACTTCATCAGACTATGCAAAAATACTTTAAAACAAACTAGTAAAACACCAAGACATGTTCTTCCAAACTGTGAAACATGGCATGACCTTATTAACAAAAGTTTCTACCTATTATCTTACAAAATCATAGCTAGAAAACTCCTAAGTAAAAGAGAATACATGAGAAAAAATGAGTGCAGACAAAAAATCAGAAAATAAAGGGCAGGGGAAAAACGCAATAATTCTGCTAATATCATGGCAACCATCTTGGCATCATAACAGATATAATGATAATTTTGTCTGTGTGGTCACAGATTTACTTATCTTTTTTGGCGCTACTTATAACCTCAAATCTTATATTTGGTAAGCTATTTTCATCTCTTCTGTTTTCTCAGCTATGTCTGTTTCTGTTTCAAATGTCTCAAAAGATAAGGCTTCAAGTAACTTATTTTACTGGAAACTGCTCTACAAGGTCAAATGGAAGGGGTGGAAAGGATATTCACTTATTAACAAGCTGCCTTCTGACATAGCTGATATATGAACATTGTTCAGGCAGTTAATTGTTAAAGAGATTAAAATTCTTTGAGTTTCACATATAATCAGTCCAAACTGCAGATTTTCAACCTCGTTGAATATTCCATCTGCAAGGCTAAACTGGTACCTTTTATCTGTCATAGAGAGATGTCGCTTTTTTTAATGATAAGAAAATGCATTTGTAAACACTTTGAGACATTATTATCTCAAAGTCCAATTTCAGCCCCAAGTTGATTCAATATCCCCAGAGCAGCAAGAAGAATCAATATATTTGTGCAAACAAACCTGGAGAAAAATACAGATAAATAAAGATCAACACAGTATTTTTGTATAATAATAATAATGCATTAAAATTACTTTTGCAAAATAACTTCCTGAATACCTCTTTCAGAATTTAGATTAATTCCTTGGATCATCATCATTTGCTAAAATTAGACTCAAACTTTTTATTTCTATATCTAATTGCTACATATTTTCTGTCTTGTTCTGCTGATGTTAATATTCTTAAATACTTTAATTTCCTATTTTGCATTTAACTATTCCAATGACTGTGTTGGATTAGCATAAATTCTAAGTGCATAATAAACCTACATTTTGTTTATTTATAGACTATAATTACCTCTTGCAAAACTGTGCAAAAAGATATTGGAAAATAGAGCTATCTCTCTGACCTATTAATTTTGAGGATATGGGAAGTTCAGAGCACTCCCACTCCTTCCTACTCATTACCCCTTTAGGCAGCCAAAATTCCATGTCCCACATGAACAAGTCAGTGATGAACTGAAATGTGATTCAATTTGGTACTTTAAAATAACTTTCTGCACATTCGATCATGATTTTTATAGAACTCTTAAGTGTTTCCAAAAATTTAGTAACAATAATGAGTCAACATATTAAGCAAAAAAGTAAGATGAAATAAAAAGAGATGTGTAAAATATGATGTAAAACTTAATTGCTTGAATTATTTTTTCCTAAACATATCACTAATAAAGACATGATGCTATTGAAAAAAAAAAATACTCAGCATGTATGAAATCCTAAGTAGGAATTTCTAGCTTTTACTTTACAGTGTAATTTGAAATGTTTTCTATGGAATCTAAGGATTCAGAAGAAGCAAAAAGGGAAATTTTTTTCTAAGAAAAAATTAAAATGTTACCATGATATACAATAAGGAATAACGATTTTATACAAGCATATAAACAGTGCAAAGAACTACTATTTATTCATGTATTGTTAAAGAATCCAAGGACTGAACATCAACAGCCTTAATCATCCTACTTCAGTGAGAGTTAGGCAGAATTCTGGTTCTAGTATGTTAATAAAATAGTCATAATTTCTTGAGAATCTTCATGTTTTAGTTCTTGTAATACAGAAAAAAACCAGCACAAACTTTAAAAGTTAAAGTTGCAAAATAATTTTTAAATATTTTGGAGTCAAGGAAGGCTCAGAAAGTTGCAAGACTAGAACAAGTCAATAGTATCATAGAAGGAGGTATTGTCCATTAAAAAAAATATCAGGACAAACTATTTATTGATCCTTTATGATCTAACTTACTATTCTATTGTTTTAAAAAGATATATATTTTTTGAGGAAAGGTGGTTTAAGACAGAAACTAAGAAGTAGATCAGTAGAAACCAAACTGTAGTGAATATATTTTAAAAGTTTTAAATAATATACTTCCAGAAAACAAAGACTGTAAGTGTAGAGTTACTTCAGAAAATTAGTCAGCCCACGAGGTATTGCAGGTTCTCCAATCCTTCTTGCCAAACAAATAGTGGTCGTTAATGAACTTGTCAACATCTACTATGTGAAAACGTAATTAAGTCCTGTGAACAAAATGTTACCAAATTAAATAGTTATATTTAGCTGGGTGTCTTAAGTTAATATCTTAATTACCCTGGAATATGACTCTCCCAGAAAATTGTTGTGTTTTGTAAATATAAATAGAAATGCTTTCAACAGAGAAGCCACAGATTAGCCTTCTAACACTTACAGTATTATTTCAGTAATATGCTTTGCAAACAGGCATCAGATGTTGTCGTGGTTTAAGCCCAGTTAGAAATCAAGCACCACACAGCCGCTCGCTCAATCCTTTCCTCTCTCCTCTCACCCTGTTGGGATGGGGAAGAAGATTGAAGTTTGTATGTTAAGATAAGAACAGTTTAATAATTGAAAATAAGGTCAAATACAATCATAATGGTAAATAATAATAATAATAATGATCATAAAAAGGAAACAAATAATAAAAAGGAAACAAGTGATGAGCAGTCCACCACCTGCTGACTGATGCCAGTCCCCAGTTCCCGAACACAGGTTGGCCATGCTTATGGGTAACTTCCCTCAATTTCTATACTGGGCATGACCTTCTGTGGTGTGGAATATCCCTCTGGGCAGTTCAGGTCACCTGTCCCAACTATATTCCCTCCAGTTTCTTTTGTGTAGCTCCTCACTGGCAGAGCATGAGACAAGGAGGGGAAAAAAGTCCTTAGGTTAAACAAAACTTGGCAAAACACAAAACATCAGTACCATTCTCATTCCAAATCCAAAACACAAACAGCATTGTAACAAGTACTGAGAAGAAATTAACTCTGCCTTAGCTGTAACTAGAACAGATGTGTAACATGTTTTTTGGGTTCCAAAAGACTTGTATTTCCAAGGCTTCCCTTTTATTTAGCACCATAATAGCAAATATAAGGCCAAAAGGCATTTCTAAGATTGGGCAGAATCCAAATATATTTTATTAAAATTTACATTTGAGTCTGGTTTTGATTTCTCATTCGAGTCCAGCAACTTTGTCCAAGGCACTACTATAAGTCTGTGGCATAACCAGGATGTAAACATGCCATATTCCACAAGCTTTCCTAGTTCCAGCTTTATCACAAGTATGTCCCTTTGCTTTATTACATTGTAGCTTTCTCCATGTCTGATTCAAAGTAGAACGTCAGAGGGAGGCATAAACTCTCTTTTCATAAAAGGCCTATCTGTTTCGATTAGCTTCTACGAGCTCTGATATGATTGCAATATGCGGGGATTACAGCCACACTACAATCTAACACAATAAGCAATGTTTCTTTCTTATATTCTCACTCTTCTGCTCTGGACTGAAGTTGTGCAGAGATTTTTTCCCCTTCTTGAATCTCTTATCCCAGAGGCACTACCCCTGTTGCTGATGGGCTCAGCCTTGGCCAGGAGTGGCTATGTCTCGCAACCGGCTGGCATTGGCTCTCCTGGACACGGGGGCTCCTCACAGTAGCCACCCCTGCAACAAGCAGCGCCCCTCTCCTACCCTGCTGCTACCATAACTTTGCCATGTAAACAAAGGAAATGTAAAAGATCTACCTCCTTCTAGAGCAAGGAGGAATCTGGGAAAGGTACCTCATGGTGCCTAGAAATTAGTAGATGCCTTCATGCAGAGAACAGAATGCCACTCCACGTGACTCATTTTGGAGTAGGCTCAGATGTCTAGGTTACATGCAGTCCGTTGTCATTCTACTGATCCTGGTGGGTGCGTGGACACTGAGCTCACCGAGAGAGTCTTAAATTTGGTCTACATGTAACCACTGAAGGTTACACATAGGTCGATTTCAAATACTTTTGGATGTTAGTATAGGCAAACTTTAAAAGGAGAGTTTCTCTGTCTTACCGTCCTTAGACTGCTTTCCCTTGTAAAAACTCACCAGAATGCTTCCCAAGGGTAGGATTCAGCTACTAATAGGTTTTTTTCTTTGGTTTTGGTGACCTCCAGTGTTTCACCAGACCTCACTAGGATTAGATAAAAAGTCATGAGTCTGTCAAAAAATCAGTGTTGTATTTGTCAAACCTACATGAATATCCTTGATAATCCAAGAGACCTCAAATGATGCTAGACATCTACATGTGGACAGCTGAATCCTGCCCTAACTTTCAGTCTTACCTCTTTGCTTCATTACTGTGGTATAATAAAATCCTTATATAATTTACATTGCTTTTATATATGTAAAAGGCCCTAAATTCACACCATGGTTTCATAAATGTGGATAAAAAAATGCTGTTAGCAAGGAATTTTCTTGTTTTTTTCTGTCCATGAGAGGCTTTTCTCTCTCACAGAAGATATTCACAGAGTTTATAAACCATGAACACCTGCAACCTTGTAGAACTTTGTTTATAGTACAGTAGGAAAATATTTTGATAATGGATGTTTTAGGATTTTAGCCAATCACCCCAAGGGATGGCTGATCCTTTGTCCAATTAGACTACGAAGAAAAAAGTCTATAAAAGATTTTGTAAAATAATTAAATAAATCAATCTTGCTGCACAATTCCTGCCTGCTGGATCTTCTCTCCTCCTCCCTATGGCTGCTGGACACAGTAATATTTATTACTGTAATACATAAACATTTTTAAATACTCACAATGGAAACTTAGGACAGTATGCTTTTTCTAATATTTTTAATAATAATAATAACAACAACAATAATAAAAATAATAATGCATATCAATATTAAATACATTTTTTAATATTTTGAATATATTACCAGTTGTCTAGTATTATTTATTATCTAGTCTTTATTAAAATATTCAGTGTTATCTAACTGAAATACAGGTAGTCTTACCATGAAGAGCATATTCCCGTTGATAAACAGCCATAAAAAAATAAAGAGTTTTTCACTTTTAGGCAATATACTCTGTGTTCTCTAGAAGAATTAGCCTAATGAACTTTTTTTCTTGCATTTTAATAAGCAATGGGACATACTGAGCAAATAATCATGAGTAAGGAAAAAATCTCAACAAAACAATGAACTGGTCTCGTTTAATTTAAAGAAGCAACTAACCAAATGACATGTGAAAAACACATACTAAATAATGCTATTGAGGAAGCTAGTTAGAAATGTTCAATTTATTTCCATAAAAGTAAAAGAAGAAAGAATCGTCCAGAAAAATGGACATGAAATCTGCTAAATGCAAGTAAAATTCATAATTTTTATGGTAGAATTTATCACTCTAATAATAACTAATATCTTTTCAGGATTGAAAAGATTTTGTAGGGACTGCAGGCATACTACAATTAAATTTTAAAAAAGAAAACAGCTGCAATTTCATTTCAAAAGCTCCTTTTCAAATAAGATATTAATATATGCCAAACATGGCAAGAATGTCCCCAGGATATATAGGCACCCTTACATAGTGATAGTGAATAATGCTCCCTCACACTCCTTCCACTTGAGAAGGTGAACTTTTATTCTACCGTGAATATGCCAGGCTGAAATCTGTAAGTAGTGTGGTAGCTGCCATTAATTGTTATCAGCTTTATAGCAAAACGTTTCAGCCTTACTGTAAGCAGAATCAGGGATGAGCTGATTCTCAGGAGGCTAACTTTTTTGATTTACATGTACTGTACTCTGCCTAAAGAAAAAAAATAATCAATCTTTTATTACTTTTATGCCTGGTAATACTTAGTAGAATGCATTTTACTCCATACTGTGATGCACTATAAGTTTTCAGAGAACAGTCCCAGCTGCTCAGGGTATAAAAAGGCCACTTATACTGTGGTGCAACAAAAAAAAGATAACTTTTTGTATTTTAAAATAGCAGAAGGGAAAAAATCCCTTCAAAATTAAAAAAAAAAAAAATTATCTGCAGAATAACTTCAAAAACTATTTTGAACTAGCATGCCAATGGGAAATGGAATTTTCATTGATTTGCTACTTTTATCAGCCTGAACTGGTGATTAACCAGTGTTTGTAGCATACCTTCCATGACAAAATTTTTCAGCTTTTTTGGAATTCTGGTTTAATAAGAGAAATAAATACTTTTACAATGCTTTTTACTTTTAAATTTTGCATTTTATATTCTCCAGAAATACTTTTCTGATGCACTCCTTAGATAATCATTGTTAGATATTTTCATCCCATTTTAAGTTGATTTCTCATCTCTTTAGCAACAATTGTTTTGCCATAAAGTGGGCAAGGATGAGCAACAAGTGTGTATTTTTGAAGTTTAGTTATTATTGATATTACTATTTTTTATGAGTAGAAAAATAATAAGAAATTAAAACGTAAGTTTAGTACTTCCATTTAAATTTCTTTTGATCAGATTTCTCAGAGAAAACCCCAAGCGTTTTTAAACATTTGATACTAAAACTAAGGAAAGTGTCATGTCATGAGCTGCTCTGAGAAACTGTGATGAAAGAGTAGTAGACTTGCAACTCAGAACCTTTCTTTGATTAAAACTAGTAAATGTGTACTAAAAATTAAGAGAAAGTGTATCTAACTTACTGACAGGTGCCATCTTTAAGAGTGTTTCCAAATAATATGACGTCTTAAATCTAAATAGGGAGAGAATAGTAACTGAGAAAAAACTGCTGTATAAAATATCAGGAATTTTATTACTATTTTTTTTTTTTTTTTTCCTGGCAAAAACAATCCTGGCATAGAAAGGAGCTGCAGTACATGCAAATAAGTTGTCCAGTCTAGACAACCAGGTTATCTGGTAAAACATACCAAGCTGCATGCTTACCCTACAGTATAGATGCAGCCTAAGCTATCTACCATTAGCTATAATAAATCCCTGTAGTCAATGAGGAAGAAATGGTCATTTTTTAACTCAGCTTACCTTTTTTTTTTTTATTTTTAGAGTTGTAGTACTTTCTTACTTATTTGATGTTGTCTCCTTGCTTCAGTCATTCTCAGGATTCTCTGCTTCTCAACTAAATTTCAGATTACCAAGATCAGTCTGATTTGCCCATAATGAAATAAAGGGGATTGTACAGAAAATTAATTGGGGACGTTCAATTTTAAAATAGACAATATTTTATTCCAATTTATCTTGTCCTCACAACTTACTATTAAAGCTTTTGAGCCATCATGAATAAAACCTGGGAATAAGTAGTTCAAAAATTCTAGGACATGGAAAAATTTCAGTGGCCACATGTGCACATACACAAATATTTTCAAATACGATGTTAATGAAATAAAGGTCAAGTCCTATAAAACTTCTCAGGTGACTGTCTGATTATTTTGTTAATCAGGCCAGCGTGAGATCCTCGAATTAACTGCTTGGATGCTGCCTTATACAGTGGCTATATTTGCCCCACACATGCCTACAACTCTAATATTCTAATTGTGGGTATGCACAACATCTCTAAAATGACAAGTTTAGAATATTTTTTAGCTCTTTTGAATAAATTAAATAAAAAGACAGTCAACAGGCTTCTTTTTACCTGCTATATCATGTATCTAGGCTCTGCAAACATGCCCTAAGTATGCTGCCAGCATGCTGCAATGAAAATATAAACTTGTAGCAAACCATGTTCGGTTAAAAAGAGACAGTACCTTATTGGAGTAGACTGTCCACACCCTCAGTGTCCAAAGAGGCTTTAATTGCCCTGATTGAACTCAGTGTGAGGCCTTTACCCACTCCAATGATAGTCATTACGTGAAATTCAATTTCTTATAACCTGAGGTGCCCAGCTTAGTTGCAAATACCTACATTTGAGTTGATTCACCTAGCTTTTTTAATAATCAGAAAAAGTCTGGAGTATGATTCAGTTGCTTAAACACAATGCTTTGTGTCATTTAAGATGTCCTGGAAGATTCCAGAGTTTCTTTCTGCTTCTGAAAGGCACGAGACCGCTGTAAATCCTGTGATAGCTACTGTCTCTGCGCAGATGCATGTAGTAACTTACAGAATTGGAACTTGCATTGCACATTACTGAAGCATGCCAAATCCTGTTCTAGATGTTTGGCAAAATGTGTACCTTTTTATCATGGCTTTAAGTGTTTGTTTTCCATAAGAAATTAAAATATTTACCCCCCAGGTGGCCAGTCTATGACATGGAAACATGCCTACAGTTTCTTCAATTAGTTCAATCGCCCTATCTTTTTAATTGCAAAGAGGTCAAGATGTCAGGTAAAAAAAAAAAAAAAAAAATTATATTTCCCTTGTGTTCTTGTCTTAAATAATTTTGGTAGTTATTCTCAGCACAAAACTGCCGTGTTTTAAATAATCCTGTCATATAATGTATCACATAGGTATCTTTCATGCTTAAATGCAAATTCACATGTACTTCAAAGGTCAGTATTAAGATATGAACTTGTGAGAATTTGTATTAATACCTTCTTAGAGATATATTCTGGTCCAGACTTAAGTGGTAGAACAAAGCCTTTACCCTGTACAAGCCTCACACTCTGTTGCCTGACATTTAGGTCCCTCTTCTCAAAGGCAAGACATGTGAACTGGACTCCCTAAAAGTTCATTTTGTCTCACTATGTCTGACTGCTTTATTTTAACCACCAATACAAATAATACCTTAAAACAATCAACTGGACACTGTACAGTTGTTTCTAGGCTTTTAGAGGTCTAGATTTTACAGCAGAAGAAAATTACTTGCATCTTGCTGCTACACTGAGTTGGATTTCAGACATCCCATGAACGTTGCTGGACTGCATCCCACTTGGCATGGACTCTGGAGACTGGTCAAAGTGGACCAGGACACATACTGCCTTTATGTGTCTGTATTTTCTAAATTGGTATAGAAATTTTAGCCACTCTGGGGCTGGAAGTCTTGTGAAAACATTTTCTCTTTGAGGTACAGTGTATAACTTGTTTCAAACTGAGACAGAAATACAAGGAGAAAATTGCATCTAGCAACATGTTGCCACTTTAAAAACCCTGAAGTGTAGTTTGATTTAGGCCCATCTATACTAAAATGCATCCATACTAAATGCATTAAGAAGGTAGATTTAGCTTTTTTTATTATTTTATTTTTTTACTTGAAGCAGATTGAATTTATTCTAGTGGTTCAGGTAAAGGTGAAGATGAAAACAAAAAGTGATTTAGGAAAACAGTTCGAAAATGATCTGTATGATAAGTCGAATTCCAAAAGTATTTGTTTACATTCTGAATTCTTTGGGATCAGAAAAAGTATCTGTAACATTAAATAAACGGTTGACAAACATTTAAAAGTTTTATTCCTTTTTCAACCAATACCTTTTTTAATAAATCCAGGTACTAAGAAAAGGGAATAATTTTTCTGTTTCTCTTCATGGACTGAATGTCTTATTCAGACAACACATTGCCAATTAACAGGTTCAGATAGCAATATTCATATCTAGAGAGGCAAAGCAAGTTACAGAACATTAACCAGGGAAAGCTATAGAATGTGACCCAGTGTACATAATTTCTGAAATAAAAGTCAAAATATTTGTTGCTGAATTGCCAAATACTTTTAGATGGGGATTTCAAAGTTATCTGGAGCTGTTATTCCACAACTAATTAGTCTCTGCAGTAAAAAGAACACAGTTTTCTTCTGCCAAATACAGTGTTCCTGCAGCATCTGATGGTATTGACATTACCAATTACACACCATTCTAACACACTTGTAATTCACCCATGTGTCCAGTAGGCCTCTGTTATACTTGCACAAATAAATAATTAACCAGGACTGCGTCATTTTCAATAAAGTTCTTTCTTTTCCAAACAGAAAGCAGTAAAGATATGTCAAAGTTTATTCTACAGTGTATTCTTTGAAATGACACAAAAAAATGTTCAGATTATTTTGACAGAAGTGTTTCTCTGTCTGTTTTTAACACTGTAGACACTGTTTTTACTACTAGGTCTGAGTTTTAGGATTACTCTATGGAGCAGATCATGTTTTGACATTTACAATACTGTAATCAGTCTGCATCTTATCGAATAAAAAGTGGTTGGGTATTAGTCAAGTTCGAAGAAGATCGACAAAGCCGGTGAAGGGTCTGGTGTACAGGTTTCACGAGGAGTAGTAGAGGGAGGGAGATATTTTTTAGCCTGGAGAAAAGTAGGCTCAGGGGGGACCTGATCACTCTGCACCACTACCTGAAGGG